>NW_026973722.1:77500-147500 GCF_035594125.1 Scylla paramamosain
CCCCTCCTTTCTTGTTCCTCGGCTCGCTACGTACTGGGGTGGCGCCGCGCGGCACTAAGTGATCCAAGCCTTACAGGAAACACTTAGCAAATGACTCATTAAATTTTTGTATGTGTCAGTGAAGGAAATGTACAGACACGCGTAACACAATAATACAAGGCTTGTTATCATTATACAATTAACATTTCTCATCATCTTCATTGTATCATTATGCACATCACTCTCATCATTATTATCACCCTCCTCCTCCTCCTCTTCCTCTTCCGCCTCCTCCTCCTTCTCGTCATCATCATCATCATCACCACCATTATCATCATCATTATCACCATCATTCTCATCACCATCTTCACGAGGTCATCACCATTCTTTCTCGTCCTTCTGGCAATGATGACCCTAATGACTACACTGAGAAATGGCCTTCATCATCCCTGCCATTATCATCATTAATACCATCAGCATCATTATCACCACCTCTCACCACTATTGTCATCATTGTCATCACCATCATTCTTATCACCCTTATTTTTTATTGTTCCCAAACCCACCAACACCATCACCACCACCACCACTATCATAATCTTCGTCATCATCATCATCATCATCATCATCATCATTATCATTGCTCGCCATTATTGTCCTTTAGTCTTATGTAAAACTTTTACAGCGCAATCTTGGTTACCAAAGAAGGAAGGGAAAAAAGAAGAAAAGGAAGAGGAGGAGGAGGAGAAAGAGGAGGAAGAGGAAGAAGAGGAGAAGGAAGAGGAGGATAAGATGTTGGGTGATTAGGGTCATGAGAGAGAGAGAGAGAGAGAGAGAGAGAGAGAGAGAGAGAGAGAGAGAGAGAGAGAGAGAGAGAGAGAGAGAGAGTTGTTTTTGTTGTGTGATTAATTTCTTGCGCTTGGAAACGCGCCAGTGTACAGGGAGGGATACACCATATAGAAATAGTCCCGGCAATATAAATTGATAGTTGAAATAATGACAGCATGAAGGCGAGCAGGTTGTGGTGAGGCAGAAGGTAAGTATCAAAGGCAGGGACAGCAGACATAAATGAATTAACAACAGAGTGAAGCTGGGCTTTTATAAGTTGAAAGTAGGTAATACAACATGGAACTTGTGATATTTTAACCCGTGCACTGTTCACTATGTACAAGTAGTACAAGTACGTGTCTCTTAGGGAAATGTTTAGCACGTACTTGTACGTTTGCCGTTTTGCACAGTTGTGCGTCCTTTTATTTTGTTTTTGTGTAGATGTGGATATCTTAGTCGTAATAAAGAATAATTTGGCAACTGAGGAAGTTATTATTTGTCACATATACATAGAGTTTTGGCGGGATATCCAATGAGCCGTGTGCTTCTCTATTTATAATGAACATTTTCAATATATTTTGTTACTTTGTCTTCACATCCATCAGCATATTTACAAAATCAATGGAATTTAAATGATTTCAAAACTATAACATTGGTGTGTAATAAAAAAAGTTATAAAATTTTTGGCGCGTTTTTCATATTGAGCGGTGGTGGTAACACTGGCCGGGGGAGCGGCCACCTTTCTCCCGCTCTCATTCAGCGCGTTTCTGCTGTCAAGTCCGGTTCACTGCAGGCCCTGACAATGCCGTTTCATAAAAAGATACCCAAGGTATTGTCTGAGGCTAATATTTCAGCCCTTCTTGATGATGAAGGGGTGACAGAGATAGGGGACAGTGATTCATCAGACGATACTAATGATCCTGATTACTCTGGTGAGTCAGGCACAGAGGAGGATGACTGTGAAGTAGATGATGTGGCTCACTCACAACAACCTCATCCAGCAGTGCACAGATACAGCCACAATCTCCAAAACGGAAAGCCACAGAATGTACAGATACTATATCGAATGGGTACCAGCATGGTAGTGCAGGACCACCTAACCCACCAGGCACATGTCAAAGTCAACACAACACACTGCACATAGTAACCCCCCCCACCCCACCGCTGCTGACATGGAGTGGAAATGGGTAGATGGGAGTACCTTTCTTCCCTCAATACTTCCGTTTGATAGAGATGGTCGTGGTATTTGTGACTCCTCAGTCAACGAAAACAGCAGTGAGAGCGACATTTTTCGCCTGTTTTTTACAGAGGAAATAATGAAAACCATAGTTGAAGAAACAAACAAATTCTACGGTTTTACGATTGCTTGCAGAGTACTTTTACCCAACTCTCGCTTCCTAGACTGGCATCCAACAACTGTAAGGGAAATGAATTCTTTCCTGGCACTTATTATGCTGATGGGGCTGAATCTTAAAGAAAAGTATAAGCTTTACTGGTCGACTGATCCACTTCATCACGTGCCAGTTTTCAGTAAAGTGATGTCAGTAAACAGATTCACTGCCTTCCTGCAGTCCCTACATTTCCATGGCAACACAAAACCCACTGATGATGATAGAATGAGAAAGATATATTTGCAACCGCTTCAAATCAACATTCAGGCCATTTTAGAAGTTGGTTATTGATGAAAGTCAGGTACTCTGGCGGGGTCACTTGTATTTTCGCCAGTACATCTGAACGAAGCGTCATAGATTTGGCTTGAAATTATATGTTCTCTGTGACTGTGAAACTGGCTTCATATTAGACATGATTCTGTACTTAGGAGCTGGAACAGACATAAACCTAACGCAGGGACTGGGCAAGTCAGGGAGTGTTGTAAGCACTATGCTTGAGCCTTATTTGGGTAAGGGACACATTTTATATGTTGACAACTGGTACACCAGCCCTTCTCTTTTTCATTTCCTACACGAAAATATGACAGGGGCCTGCGGAACATTGAAAGCAAATAGGAAGTTTATGCCTAAATATCCCCCTAAACTCGTGAAAGGAGAAGTCATCCACAAACAAGCAAATAATAATATTCTCTCACTTAAGTGGAAAGACAAGAGAGAAGTTCATTTGCTTACCACTGTTCATGAGCCAAAAATGGAGCGGAGTGAAGACACTGAGCGCTGCACGGGTATACCTTCATCTGCAAGCCTCAAGGTGTGATTCATTACAACCTAAACATGAGGTTGTTTGATAAAAGTGACAGTATGATGTCGACAGTGGAATGCAAACGCAAACAATGAAATGGTACAAAAAACTGTTTTTCCATCTTGTTGACTGTGCCACTCTCACGCACACATCCTGTACCAGGGCAGCACAGGGAAGAAGAGAACACTGTATAATTTCACCAGAGGTTGTGAGACAGCTTCTCGAACAGTACTCTGAGCCACGAAATGGGGTAAGAAGGCGTGGGGCCGCAAATGGTGATGACCCTACACGCCTCACAGGACGTCAATTTCCAAAGACCATCCCTGCCACGCCGTGTGAGAAAAAAAAGCAGAAGCCTTGTCACGTGTGTCGCACGTCAACACAGCGCCCCAAAGCACGGAAAGACACGCGATATATGTGTGTGGAATGTAATATTGCTGCTCTCTGCCTAGAACCGTGCTTTGAGCAGTGTCATACCCTAAAGTAATGCTAAATGTGTCACATAATCATGTACACAGTGTATACAACAAATGGAGAAAAATAGGCACAGGAAATAAGTAAGCAAAAAAAAAAAAAAAAAAAAAAAATCAGGACAAAAGTTTGTAAGGAATATACTTGTAAATGATTGAATGAATGAAGTAAACTCCAATCCCTCCTCAGGATCCCTCTAAGCGAAGGTGCCTCTGGCGTTTTGCCTCTGTTGGTGGGGGGACCTGAGGAGGCATTTTGCTGATTTTTCTTGCAATGACTATTGCTTCCGTGTCAGAGACCCGTCTTTGTGTGCTGAGCGCATAACAGACGTGATAGTGTCTGGCATGGAGGCGTACATTCCTCACTCTTTTTCTCGTCCTAAACCTTCTAAACCTTGGTTTAACACAGCTTGTTCTCGTGCTACACATGATAGAGAGGTGGCCCACTAAAGGTACTTAATCCTTACATCACCAGAATCTCATGCACTTTATATTTCTGCCCGGAACCATGCCAAGTCTGTTCTCCAACTAGCCAAAAACTCCTTCATTAACAGAAAGTGTCAAAACCTTTCAAGACCTAACTCCCCTCGTTACTTCTGGCATCTGACCAAAAATATCTCCTATAACTTTACTTCTTCTTCTTTCCCTCCTTTATTTCAACCAGATGGCACCATTGCTATCACATCTATCTCCAAAGTTGAACTCTTCGCTGAAACCTTTGCTAAAAACTCAACCTTGGACGATTCTGGGCTTGTTCCTCCCTCTCCTCCACCCTCTGACTACTTCATGCTACCTATTAAAATTCTTCGCAATGATGTTTTCCATGCCCTCGCTGGCCTAAACCCTCGGAAGGCTATTGACCTGATGGGTTCCCTCCTATTGTTCTCCGAAACTGTGCCTCCGTGCTTGCACCTTGCCTAATCAAGCTACTATATACAATTGAAATTTAAGGGAAGCTCGCTACTCCACCACCAACACAAGGTGCTCAGTTGTCTGTGTCTGTGTCAACGTTCTCAAACATAACATAACTCTCTGGAGAAACTTTATTGGTCCCTTTGATATGGGGTATTAAAGGGTAGCACAGAGAGAGAGAGAGAGAGAGAGAGAGAGAGAGAGAGAGAGAGAGAGAGAGAGAGAGAGAGAGAGAGAGAGAGGGAGGGAGGGAGAGAGAGAGAGAGAGAGAGAGAGAGAGAGAGAGAGAGAGAGAATTACGGTCATTTCGCCCACATGTCAATTCGCCCACAAGTCAGTCAATTCGCCCACAGGTCAATTCGCCCACATATAAGAGTCAATTCGCCCACATATATTTAAAAAAAGAATTATTAAAAAAAATCTACATACATGTAAGATTAAGAAAGTGGTGACAAAGAATTAAAAAGAAACTTTGTAACTGATTCAGAAATCAGTTACAAAGAATTAAAAATAAACTTTTATCAAAAGACAGTTAAATAAATGTAATATTCAGAAAGTAATGACCAAAAAGTAGTTACAAAGAATAAAAAAAAAAACTTTGATTAAAAGACAGTTACATACATATAATATTTAAATAGTGACAAAGAATTAGAAACTTTTATTAAAATATAGATTCAGCTGCGCACTGGGCCATTCAGGTGAGCACACGCTTTCAGCAACTGATATGCCGATCGCTCACCCCTCACGTGTTCCTCCCAAAGAGTAAATATTTGACCCTGTAAGTTTCTATATTTTTTCCGTTGTATCCTTCGTAGCTTTTTTTTTTTTTCGGATACTAGCCTTATGTAGATAGATGTCAATTTAGCCTCTTTGTGGAGAAGGCTTACGAGGAGGTGAAACTGGAGGTTACATCTACCTGCAGCACGTTTGTTTAGTCGATTGTGCCAGCCTTCAATCTCATTATTGGTGCGGATAGACTGATTGAAAATACTCCAGCTAGAAGTTGGCCATAAGGAGTTGTGGATCCATGTTCTTGAAATGTACTGCATTATAGTCTGTAACTGGGCTGTGGTAGCTTGACGTGAGAGCCATTCAAACACGGGACCTATATCTGCCTCAGGCAGAAATGGAAGGACCATCACTTTCCGTAAGTGTTTGTACGTCCCGTCATCATGTGTGTATGCATGCTGGAGACCAACCTCTTGAACCTACATAAGTATTTCAAAACAAAGAAATTAGACATTGTATTGTACAAAAGAAAAAAAAAATCTGGTCATATTATGGTGATCCAATTTGTTTTAAAACTACTATTCGACAGGTACTATATATAAGAAATCTGTAGGCAATTAGCTAAATTGACTAACCTTTCTCCATACAGCTTGCGTCCAATGGTATACGCATCCCTTGACCTTGGCATTAGGCAAAACCTCAGGCAAGACTTTCCACATTACTTCTAGCTCAAAATTCAGGTTTTTGGGCTCTGTCGGTCTTAAAATTTGTCTTTGCTGTTCTTGCCAAATGCTCTGGCTTAGGCAGACTAGGGCATGGTGCATTTCCTATCTCTTTTAGCAACACATCATCCACTATACCAGTCGCTGGTTTAAACAGATCTTGTGCTGCCAGTTTCTTTACTTGTAATGTTACTTTAGTGACGATATCAGAGCCAGTTGGTGGTGAATGTGCAACACGTTGTTCTTTACATATTTTCCACTTCTCTGCGTTACTAGTGCCTTGCATGGGTTACTTTTAGGGCGATTAGTACACTGCCAGTAAGTTACATTCGATCGCTGCATTTTTTTTGTTGTAAGTGTACCCATGACTGTCAACGAGCTTATCTCTACCACGCTGTGTTCCCTTTTCAAAGAGCTGGAATGTAACTTCACTTTCTGGCTGCAGTTCAGTATCTTGTTTGGCTGGGTCGTCAAGTGAATCCTCTACTTCCATTGGCAAATCAGGTGGGTCATCAACTGAAGACTCTTGTTCAACTGCAGGGATGTATGGTTCGTGTTCCATGGCAGGGGTGGCTGGGTCGTCCACTGGATGGGAGGTTGGTTCGTCAGTGAAGGTGCAAGTATTACAATTCCAGTCAATGGAAATACCGGATTTCACAGCTGCCCAGTAATCAGCACGAGATATGCCAGTATTGCATTTCCTGTGTTGCCACCTCCCACACATGTCGCACTGCAGACCTTCTTGCCTTGCCCTTACAGGCACTGAATACACTCGTTTGTGCAGTCTACCATCTTGCCAGGAACTGTTTTATTCTATGGTCAATTAGTAATTACAAAACATAGGAAATGAACCACCAAACAACACACACACACACACACACACACACACACACACACACACACACACACACTTCCATAGGCTTTGTGAATAGTTTCATATGAATTAAGTATATTTTCACTCCTTGACTGCCTTACTAAAAAAACGTTTATTATTATTATTATTATTATTATTATTATTATTATTATTATACACACACGCACACACACTTGATTCCTTATCTTCCACCTCCTCCCTCCCTCCCTCTCACCCCCCTCTCTTCTTCCTCCCTGCCAGCTTATATCCCACACCATCCCTCCTCCCTCCCTCTTCTCTCCCTACCTTCCTTCCCTCCTACCTCTCTTCATCTTAGCCCTTCCCTCCTCCCTCCCTGCTATCTCTCTCTTTTCTCCTTTCCTCCCCCCTCCCTGCTGCCCGCCCCACACACACTTCCCGGTAATTCAGTGGTTAGAGCGCTGGCTTCACAAGCCACAGAACTGGGGTTCGATTCCCCGGTTGGGTGGAGATAATTTGAGTGTTTCTCCTTTCAAGTGTAGCCATGAGATAGTTATAATTGTTAGAGTATATTTCTTTGCCATATTTGTAACGCTATGATTGTGCATTGTTGAATTGTTTAACCCAGCTATCTTTAACGCAATTAATTTGTTGTATATGTACATTTTTAGGGTTTACGATTTTGTGATGGAATGTGTTTTTTCCAGTTCACGCTAATCATTAAAAAGAGTGATAGCAGTCGGGACTTTGTGTCATACACCCTAGGAAGACAGCCACAGTAGAGATCAGTGGTGTGTATTTTACCTAGTTGCATTTACCTATAGCTGTGACATACTAGATATGAGCTATTATCGTAATATCCTGCCTTCGGTATATCCTAGTACTATCTGTAAAATCAGGTTGGCAACCCTGCCACAGTGTGGGCGAAATGACTCCACAGTGTGGGCGAAATGACTCCACAGTGTGGGCGAAATGACCTGTGGGCGAAATGACTCCATAGCGTGGCGAAATGGCATGTGGGCGAAATGACCGGATACCGAGAGAGAGTACTACGCCTTGACATAGAACGCCAATCAGGGAAGGGGGCAATTTGGAGGCTGAGTTTAAGTAGGGATTGATAGTTTTCTCTAGGCTAACCTTTCCTTCTGGTGCTTCGATAGCCTCTCAGCAGACTCTCCCTTTTTTCTCGCTTTTTCCGCCCCCTCCTCTACATCCCCGTTAATTTCCTTTTGTCCCAGGCTGCCTTCACGCAGGATGCTCATGGCCTTCTTCCTTTAGCGGCGGTGTTCAGTGTTCACTGTGGTCACGTGCGTCAGTAGTAAGCAGGAACTACATACGTGAAGCAGTAGACCTTGACTTGAGCAGCCACCACCTGCCATGATGTTAGCGGGAGGGGCGAGGCGCCTTTCCCACACTCGCCCCGCAACCGCCTCGCTGCCAATCAGCCCCTGGCCTTTGTCTTTCCCAGCCGTTGGCGGCGCCGCACGCCAGTCAGGGAGGAGCCTCGGCCAGGCTGGCCTATCACGTGGCGGCGGGCTTCCCTGCTCACGCTGTCACCCAATGGAGGAGCGAAGAGAGGCAGCTGGAGGAGGAGGGGGAGGAGGGTGATGTGTTGCTACATGCTCATGTTGCTTCCGACAATAAATTTGGTGTCGCGTGTGTCAGAATTCACACAGGCCTGAATTATTGCTTCACAAGGTCTGAAGGGGCGTGGAACTCTGAAATATGGTGATGAAAAACTGCAACACATCACAGCTGACGCACGCACGCGGAACAGTTATTGAGTGCGGCGGAATGAGGGAAGCAACAAAACGCAATCGAGTACAAGCATGGACAAAAGTCGAGCAACATTCTGTATTGACTTTCACTGCATCGAACATTTTGACATTTCTCTCAGTCTTTAAGTCCTCTGACCCGCAGACACCCTGTTCTCTGTTCCGTAAGGAGGCTGTCAGCAGACCACACTTCAAATTGAGGAAAAGTTAAACACAATGGAAATGAGTGCAAAATGTTACACTTTTGACCACGCCTGTACTTGGTAGAGGGTCTGTGTCAAGGCATGTACAGCTACTGACACACTAAATTAAAAGATTACGCACCGGGCAAGGTTGTGAGTCCTCTGAACGAGGCGCCAAAAGTGTACAGTGGTTAACGTGAATGCGAGAGCTGTTGGTTAGAGAAATTTATGGGTAGGAATGCGAGGAAGATATAGACAAACATGTTTTATACAGAGACAGCCACTTACAAGTCTACAGGCAGGCTTCGTGCAGTTTCCTATATAGTCTTATGCAGTAGAATGAGTACTGGTGGTTGGTGAGGTCTGGTTGTGTGTGGAGGCATTTGGGCAGACTGAAGCCATCAAGTATTTGGTGGCACTGATTGGGAAGGGACGGAAGTGTTAGAGGGAAGGTGAAAGGGTAGCAGAGAGAAGAAAAACAGAAGTGAAAGGCAGTTACTGTTTTACTGCATCATGCAAAGCTGAAAACATTGTGTGCGGGAAGACATTTGAAGAGAAGTATAGTTTTACAGTAACATTTGTATATTTGCTGTGTTTGAAAAATTCCAGTTTGATGGTAAAAGGAACAGCGTGTTCAGTTCACAGCCATCACTCGGTTCCAAGAGATCACGGGTTCGAATCCCAGGCAGAGAGGAGATAAATTATGTTTGCCTGCTGTCACGCCGCAGTCTGTGTTCATCTGGGAAGAAACTCGTCATGCAAACAGTGAAGCCGCAAATATATGCTACAGTCTCTCTTTCTGTTACCTCTAATATATATACTGTTCTATACACTTTTTTTTTGTTATTTAACTTGACTATTTTCCTTGATGATATCGTTTCTTGTATTCCCTTTACTGTTACATTTGATTTACCTATTGTTATTATTATTATTATTATTTTTATTATTATTACTATATTTTTTGACGTCCGGGTCTCCTGCTCTATCAGGGGCAAGACGGTGCCTGCTAAAGAAGGACTTTGGTTTTCCCACAAACATATTATAATAACAACAAAAACAACAGCTTCCACAACAGCGTGCTAAAAGTAGTGAAGATAGCCTGACTTAGATACAGTGTTCCTTGCATATGCGCCTCTCTTCCCTCACGGCTTTCCTGCCATTACGCACCCCCCCTCCCTCCCTGTACCATTAATCATCCCGTGTTGGTATTTCATAGATAACGCTCCGCAGAATTTGCTAACTGTATAGATATAACCCTGCTTAAGACTCCCGCCACGTCGCCATGCTGACTCCCTCCCTCGTACGTGGCTCCCATCGCGTGATGCTCCGCGTCTTATGATCTACTTATCTATTTTTATAAAGTGTGATAATGTGTACACAGGTTTTCACGAGACACTGTTTTTTTCGAGTGATTCTTGGACCTGACCTAACCTAATCTAACCTACCCTAACCAAACTAAACTAAAGAAAACAAAAGAAAACCAAATCTAGCCTAACCTAACTTGACCGACTCGAACCCAAACCAACCTAACCTAGTCTCGCTCAATTTGACCTAACATAACCAAACCTAACCCAAACGAAACCTAATCTAACTTAATCTAACTTAACCAAACCAACCAAATTAAATCAAACACAACGAAACCTAACCTGAGAGAACTTAATGTACCCTAACACTACCTAAGCCAAGCTAAGTCAAACTAAACCACACACACACACACACACACACACACACACACACACACACACACACACACACTGTTTATTAGCGTAAGGAATAGGCCCATACATAAATGATTAGGGCTGAACTATACGGTATGACATATGAGAGAGAGAGAGAGAGAGAGAGAGAGAGAGAGAGAGAGAGAGAGAGAGAGAGAGAGAGAGAGAGAGAGAGAGAGAGAGAGAATCAGTGTGCCTTCTGCAGCTGTGGAGAAGGAAAGGAGGATGCAGGGAAGATGATGAAGAGGAGGAGGAGGAGGAGGAGGAGGAGGAGAGAAAGGAATATGATGAATAACAATTAGAATAAAAAAGAAACGAATAAAACTGAGACAAAACAATAATAAAGAGAAACAAACAAAACAAAGATAAACAAGAAATAAAACAGGAGGAAAATGACTAAAAAGAAACACTGAACATGGAAAATAATAAACAGTTAGTTGGAAAAATAATAAAAAGTATTATACACGTATGAAGGATTACACGTACCCACACACGCGCACACACACAGACATACATACAAACAAAGACACAGACACACACACACACACACATACACACACACACACACACACACACACACACACACACACACACACGGACCTAAATTTCTTGGTGTATTAAATTACCACTTAATTAAGAGGAAACATATATTCCATAACGAGAAGGGATAGACATTAGAGCCACCACCACCACCACCACAGGACGATAAGGTAAGACATTTCACTAAATTCACATCAACACATATTGACTTTTTTGGTGATGTTTTTATTCCATGGCATGTTGTTCATATCAGTCTCTTATTCAGTGGAGTCTCTCTCTCTCTCTCTCTCTCTCTCTCTCTCTCTCTCTCTCTCTCTCTCTCTCTCTCTCTCTCTCTCTCTCCTTCCCTCCTTCCTTCTGATATTTCACTGATTGATTATTCAGTTTTTTTTCTTTAGTCTTCCTGCGAATGTTTGTCTTTCTGTTCTATTCTGGGTTTGTGTTTGGTCTTTAAGTTTTGGGTCTTTTTAGATTTGTTTCGTGTGATTATTTTTTTTTATTTTCGTTTCTTGTCTTCCCGCCCTCCTTCCTGCCTTCAGGGTCGTGGTGTATCACACTGTAATGTCCATTTAATATCACGACCTGCTCACGACCTGCCCTTCCTGCCACTTGAGTTTGTCAGCACCTATTCACGTAAGACCTACTCTGATAACCAGCTTCACCTACGAGGTCGTTCACTTACATCTACTTAATGCTGCTTACACTTATGACCACTCACACTTATGACCTATTTGGATGGATTTCTGTCTTCTTACTGCCTGTGCTTATAGTTACTTCCATGTACGACCTATTCACTGCTCACATTTACGACCACCTTTACTTACGAAGGCTTAGACTCAGGAGGCTCTACACTTGTGACCGTTTTACAGTTACGAGCACCCACACACTTCCGACCACTTGTACTTACGACCACATTACACTTACGATTATTAACTACGACCACCTGCTATAATGATCACCAATATTTAAGACCACAACACTTACAACCACTTACCCATTTATACACACTGAGTTACTTGAAGTGGTAAAGAGCGATGTAAACTTGGTTAGTGTTAGTCTCTCTCTCTCTCTCTCTCTCTGGGATGCGGGCTCTCCTAGGGGTCTTATAAGAGGTATATGGCCTATGTAAGTTACTCGTGGGGGTACCTTCATGTTCCCTACACTACTACTACTACTACTACTACTACTACTACTACTCCTCCTCCTATTACTACTACTACTACTACTATTACTCCTACTACTACTACTACTACCACTACTACTACTACTACTACTACTACTACTACTACTACTACTACTACTACTACTACTACTACTGCTGCTGCTGCTGCTGCTGCTACTACATTTAACACCAAAACCAACTGCAACAACTACCATGTGTGAGTGATTATTTCAACACAAAGGCACCATTATCATTAAGGCTAATGGAGCACAACAAGGGGCCTGGGAACATTCTCTTTTGTATACTGAACACTATAATAAATAAAATCAATTTAATACGAATATTAGCTTGCTATAATAAAATAAACATTTCTAAAACAATAACAGCAACAACAACAACAATAAGTACTACTACTACTACTACTACTTCTACTACTACTACCACTACTACTACTACTACTACTATTACTACTATCACCATCACTTCCACAACTATGAGTACGACTAAAACTACCCTATATAAAATCCCTCATTCCAGATTCTCACCACCACCACCACCACCACAACCACCACCACCGCCGCCATCAATTCCCACCTCTCTTTCACCTGTACAACCAAACGCCGTCAAAGTCCAATTTTCTATTCAACTTAAGAGAAAACGGCCCTTTTTTCACTTCCCTCACGCCAGTGGTAACTAAAAAAAAAACTATTAACTTAGGACTCAGAGGAGAGAGAGAGAGAGAGAGAGAGAGAGAGAGAGAGAGAGAGAGAGAGAGAGAGAGAGAGAGAGAGAGAGAGAGAGAGAGAGAGAATAAAAAAGGACTTAATCACAGGAGAAAGCTGTGAAGTGTGTGTGCGTGTGTGTGTTATACAGTGGTAGCGGTGAATAGGGATGAAACAAACAAACAAACACACACACACACACACACACACACACACACACACACACACACAGTCAGGGATCAATAAGGGACGTGAGGGCGGCGTGTTAATTTTCCAAAAGAACACCTGTAAAGAGCGACTCGGAAGCACAGGTCGATGAAAAAAGGAAGTCCTTGGGTCACGGTGCTGGTGTTGTAACTTGTAGTGAAAATTGATGTTTCCGCCACCAGGTGTTGATAAGAGAGATTGGTAGATAGACAGACATATATAGATAGGTAGATAGATAGATAGAAGGAAATACATTGATAAAAATAAGATAGAGCTGAATAGATATTGAAATAGATGGTTATAAGAATTGACAGATAGAGAGGTAGATTGAAAGACTGATAGATATAGATAGATAGTTAATGATAGATATAGATAGATAGTACAGAGATTAACAGAGATAGATACACACATAAATACGAAACAACGACAACAAAATAAACACACAAACAAACAACAGAGAAAAAAATACATATCTAACAAATCAAACTCATACTACTGTATATTTTAATAAACAGGAAGACGAAAAAAAAGAAAAAAAAAACTGACAAATTAAGATGAGATGAAAAGCAAGACTAAAAGAAGAAGAGACCAGAGCAGAAGCACATTTCAGTCAGCACAGTAACTAAGTGACCACTCTCAGAAACACACAGTAGAAAAAGGAGGATAAAAAAAATAGATAAATAAAAAGAAAAACACGAAAATTCAGTAGAAGATGAAGGAGAAAACTCGTGGGCTTAGCGGTAACAACAGACACACAGACAGATAGATAAACAGGTAGACAGACAGACAAACAAACAAAAGACAGGAAGGCATGCAGGTAGACTACATTTGAGACTGGAAAATGAATATAAGTAGGTAAGTACTCTTATTCTTCCTCCTTTAATTCTTCACCACCTCTTTCTTCCTTTTCTCGTCCTTACAGGGAGGGAGAGAAACATAGAAACAGAAATTGGAGAATCGAAGGAAAAGAAAAGGAATGAGAAAAAAAGGAAAATGAAAGGAAGAAACGATGAGAAAGTAGACAAAGGAAGGGAGGAATAAAAGGAGAGAAGCAGAGAATTGAAGCCAGGCAGGAATGCGTGGCAGGAAAAAAAATGGAAGAAGAGAAAAGAAAGGAGGAAAAAAAAAATAAAAGTAATTGTAAGATAAAATAGACAAAAAGAATGAAGAGGGAGAGAAAACAAGAGTTGGAAAGCCACGAAAGAAGGATGTGTGATGAGCAAGGAAAAAGATAGAAAAGAAAAATAGAACACAATAAAAAATAAATAAGGAACAGTAAGAGAAAATAAACAGAAGGAATGGAGAGAGAGAGAGAGAGAGAGAGAGAGAGAGAGAGAGAGAGAGAGAGAGAGAGAGAGAGAGAGAGAGAGAGAGAGAGAGCAGAAGCTTGAACGGACAGATGGCGTGGGAAAAGAAAGTAAAGGAAAGGAATAAAATAAGTAACGAAAGAAGGAAACAAGAAAATTAGACTGATAGAGAAACGAAACCGAGAAAAAAGTCAGAAGGAAAAGGAAAAATAGGAGAACAGAAAAAACAAAACAAAAGAAAAGTAAGAGAAAGATAATGAAGGAAAAAATAAAGGCAGGCAGGCAGGCAGGCAGGCAGGCAGGCAGCGAGGACGGGTGAGTGGAAGGGGAAGGAAATTAAAGGAAAGAAAAGGTGTTGGGGGGGGGAAGAAGGGAGTCAATAAAACCCGTGCCAGAAACACGACCTAGTTTTATGTATTGAATCTCGCCTTCCAGAGAGGTGGCCGCCCCGCTACTGCTTCATCAAAACACTCCACAGACTGCTTCAATTTAACTGCTTAATTCACGGCTCTCCCAGCTCGCCCTCCCCTCCCCTTCCCACTCCCCCGACTCGCTCCTCTCAAACCTTTCCTCTCCTCCTTCTCCTCCCTCCCACTACTCCTTACCTTCCAGTCCTTCGTCTCCTTTCCCTCCTCTTCCTCCCTTCCTCTCTAATCATTCCCCTACCTTCCCTACCCCGTCCTCCTCCTCCCCGACCTTTCTCTCTTCTCCTCTTCCTTTTTTCCCGTTCCCTCCGACCTTTTCTCTCCCTTCCCTTTCCTTCCCCCTCTTCCACACCAGTCTTTCCCTCCTTCCTTCCCTAGTATTCAACTCCCCTCCTACCCATCCCTTCTCAGTGTCTCCTCCCGTTCCTTCCTCCTCTTCAGTTCCTCTTTCTCTTCCCTCCTTAACCCTAAACTCCCAGACTCTTCCTACCCTTCTCCTCCTCCTCCTCAGCGCTTCATCCTCCTTCACCCCCACCCCTCCGTCCCAACGTCTCCTTCCCCTTCCTCCCCCGGCGCGGCTTTTCATATCATATTTTTTTTTGTTCACCTACCAGCATTTTTTTCTCCCTTTTATTTTATTCATCCATTTATTTAGCCCCTTTCACTATCATTTTCGTTATTATTATTATTTTTCTTTTTTTCTTTACTTCCACCATCTTTTTCGTCTCTCTTATTCTCATATATACATTTATTTCTCTTCCATTATTATCTCTCTCGTGTTCTTCCTTTTTTTTTATCTCGCACCATTCTCTCTATCTCTCTTGATTTCTTTTATTTAATTATCTCCTTCTTCTGTCATCTTCTTCATCTTCTCCCTTTTCCTCCCTCTATATTTCAGTTTACCTCTTACCTTTCTTCCTCTCTCTCATTCTCATTCCTCTATTTAACTATATCTTCTTTTTTTCTCTATTATACGTTTCTCTTTTATTTCTATCGTGTTTGCCTTTTCCTCTATCGTTACTAATCCTTCTCCTTTATTCTTTTTTATCCTTTATTCATTTCGTCTCCCGCATCACCCTCTTCTTTATCATTTTTATCTATTATTTACTTTTGTTACTCTTATTCCTCTTTTTCTTCTGTCTTTTTTTTTTTTTATGTAGGAAGGACACTGGCCAAGAGCAACAAAAATCTAATAAAAAAAATGCCCACTGAAATGCCAGTCCCATAAAAGGGTCAAAGCAGTGGTCAAAAATTGGTGGAAAGTGTCTTGAAACCTCCCTCTTGAAGGAATTCAAGTCATAGGAAGGTGGGAATACAGAAGCAGGCAGGGAGTTCCAGAGTTTACCAGAGAAAGGGATGAATGATTGAGAATACTGGTTAACTCTTGCGTTAGAGAGGTGGACAGAATAGGGGTGAGAGAAAGAAGAAAGTCTTGTGCAGCGAGGCCGCGAAAGGAGGGAAGGCATGCAGTTAGCAAGATCAGAAGAGCAGTTAGCATGAAAATAGCGGTAGAAGACAGCTAGATATGCAACATTGCAGCGGTGAGAGAGACGTGGAAAAGTGCAGGATGGTATCATCAGCGTGAGTGGATAGGACGAGAAGTTTGGTTTAGAAGATCGTTAATGAATAATAAGAAGAGAGTGGGTGACAGGACAGAACCCTGAGGAACACCACTGTTAATAGATTTAGGAGAAGAACAGTGACCGTCTACCGTAGGAGGGTAGTTTGGAAATCAAAGCTTTGTGCCTGACTCTATCAAAAGCTTTTGATATGTCCAAGGCAACAGCAAAAGTTTCACCAAAATCTCTAAAAGAGGATGACCAAGACTCAGTAAGGAAAGCCAGAAGATCACCAGTAGAGCGGCCTTGACGAAACCCGTACTGGCGATCAGATAGAAGGTTGGGAAGTGATAGATGTTTAAGAATCTTCCTGTTGAGGATAGATTCAAAAACTTTAGATAGGCAGGAAATTAAAGCAATAGGACGGTAGTTTGAGGGATTAGAACAGTCACCCTTTTTAGGAACAGGTTGAATGTAGGCAAACTTCCAGCAAGAAGGATAGGTAGATGTTGACAGACAGAGCTGAAAGAGTTTGACTAGGCAAGGTGCAAGCACGGAGGCACAGTTCCGGAGAACAATAGGAGGGACCCCATCAGGTCCATAAGCCTTCCGAGGGTTTAGGCCAGCGAGGGCATGGAAAACATCATTGCGAAGAATTTTTAATACGTGGCATGAAGTAGTCAGAGGATGGTTTGGAATCTTTATCTTTGTCTTTTGCTTCACTTATCTCTCTCCACCATTTTCATGTTCCTCTTCCTTTACTTTCCATCAGCATCTCTCTTCTTTTCAAATCATTCATTTATTTGGATAGTTTTGTTCGTTAGTTATCCATTTACTTATTTCTACTTATTTTTACCCTCGTTTTCATTTTGTCTTCTCTATTCCTGAGTTTTATTTTCTCCTTACGTCTCCTTTCTCTATTCTGTTTTCGTCTCTTTACCTCTATCCTCTCCCTCCTCCTGTTCTTCCACGAATCTCTCTCTCTCTCTCTCTCTCTCTCTCTCTCTCTCTCTCTCTCTCTCTCTCTCTCTCTCTCTCTCTCTCTCTCTCTCTCTCTCTCTCTCTCTCTCTCTCTCTCTCTCTCTCTCTCTCTCTCTCTCTCTCCTTACCTCCCTTCATTTCTCTCTCTAACAGTCTACTCTCTCTCTTCTCCTCCTCCTCCTCCTCCTCCTCCTCCTTGCATTACCTCGTTCTCATCTTTACCAGTGTGTTATTTTCGCCCTTCCATGTTTGGTATGAAGTGCGTTTTCTCTATTACGTTCCTTATTTTCTTTGGTTACCCTTTACGTACCGCTAATGGTCGCTTCCGTTTTCTTTCCCTAAATGCAGATAGTTTTCTTTCCTCTTTTTAACATTTTTTCCCTAGCATTTATTTTCTTCCCTTCCATTTTTTTTTCTTGTGCATTATTCGGAGTTTGCATCTGAGGCAGGCGTGTTTTCATGGAGCAAGAAGACAGAAAGGAGGAAGGAAGGGAGCGAAGACGAGGAGGAGAGGGGAATATTAAGGGGGGGAGGAGGAGGAGGAGGAGGAGGAGGAGGAGGAGGAGGAGGAGGAGGGAGCACAATGAAAACAGAGCGAAGGTAAGAGATGAATGAATGGGTGAGAACAGGAAAGGGAAGGAGGAAACAAAAGTGAAAGGGAGGAAGAGGAGGAGGAGGAGGAGGAGGAAGAGGAAGAGGAAGAGGAAGAGGAAGAGGAAGAGGAGGAGGAGGAGGAGGAGGAGGAATAGTAGCAGAAGAACGAGGAAGATAAAGAAAAAATAAGAACAGGGGAGGAAGAAATCTCAAGAGGAGGAGGAGGAATGAAAATGAGATGAGGGAAGACAGAGGAGAGTGACAAGAAGCACAATCTTCAAAACCCTCCACGTGGAAGTATTGTTGCTTTTATTGCTTACGACAGAGTGGGGTAAGCGTGCGCGTGCACACACACACACACACACACACACACACACACACACACACACACACACACACACACACACACACACGTCAACGATTTTTAGCTCAAGTATAGCAGAATTCTACATTATTTTTTCTTTACTTTTTAGTACTTTACGTATTAGTTAGAGAGAGAGAGAGAGAGAGAGAGAGAGAGAGAGAGAGAGAGAGCGCATGTACGTCTGAAAGACATACACACACACACACACACACACACACACATACATACATACATACACACACACACACACACACACACACACACACACACACACACACACACACACACATACATACACACACACACACACACACACACACACACACACACACACACACACATTAGCTTAACATAATCATAAAGCAAAAACAACATTTAATCGCAATCACAAAATAAAAATAAAAATCTAGAGTTGAGCAACGACGAAAACATAAGGAAAAATAATCAATTCAACCTTTGCATCTGAAAAAAAAATAAATAAATAATCCTCACAAGATTTATAAAGTATAAATATTTCTTATGTGACAAAGCAAGATTAAATTTGGAGAGGAAAAATAGCAAGAGACAGGAAGAAATTGGTTCTCAAATAGAGTGGTAGATGAGTGGAACGGACTCAGTAATCATGTTGTTAGTGCTGGGACATTAGGGAGCTTTAAGAGAAGATTAGACGGGTTTATGGATGGGGATGATAGGTGGAAATAGGTAGGTATATTTCATACAGGGACTGCTACGTGTAAACTGGTCACTTCTTGCAGCTTCCCTTATTTCTCATGTTCTATGTTCGTAACTGACAAAAAAAAAAAAAGGAAACTTTGATGTTGAACAGAAAATAGTATCATTAAAAATACAGATATCGTTGTGGTAAACACACGATGCTTCTTGAAAATCAGTGTTTTGATTGTAACTTTTCTTTTCTTTTCTTTTTTCTTTTTTTTTGAGGGATAATGTAATTATTTGTCCTTATAGATTATTCACATTTTTTTATTTGAGTTGGTTTAGTTTTATCTTCAAATCCAAATTCCCCTTTACGGTATTAGTGAAAACACATCACTGCCAGACTCACAGTGCCTCTGGAAATGAAATTTTTCGCATGTAACTTTTCATGGATTTGGAGTTTTTGGAATATTATTATTTTCACCTATAGATTGTCCATGATTCCCTTTTTTCCAGCATGTTTCTTTGCCTTTGTGTGTGTTAAAGACCTTCCCCTGCCTCGATACGTAACCTGAACAAAAACATACTGGAATACTGTAATCCTGTATTAACCCAAGTGTCTAAGCGTCTCTCTCTCTCTCTCTCTCTCTCTCTCTCTCTCTCTCTCTCTCTCTCTCTCTCTCTCTCTCTCTCTCTCTCTCTCTCTCTCTCTCTCTCTCTCTCTCTCTCTCTCTCTCTCTCTCTATGTATGTATAGTTAAGCTACAATATTCCCCGCGTAAATAGAGCAATACTTTATTCTTGTATTAACATTATTCATGTATCAGCCTAAGTTTATAAGCGTGTCTTTCTATATACTTAAGACGTCTTCCCGCCTCGACGCTCCTGCACTCCATTGGTAAAAACTGCAGCAATCCTCGTGTATATATTGCAGTACTTTGGTCTTGCATTAAGTGCCTAAGCATGAGTTTTCTTGTCTCTCTCTATACACTTAAGACCTTTTCCTACCTCAACACTGCCACACCTCCCTGCATCATGCCGCCCCTGGCCAGGATAAACACCACAGTAATCTTCCTCTGCACATATAGAAATACTTTATATCTGTATTAACCCAAGTGTTCAGGCGAGTGTTTCCTTGTCTCTCTCTACACCAGTGGTTCTTAACCTTGTTGGAGGTACTGAATGCCGCAAATTGCATACGTGCATTCACCGAACCCTTCGTAATTGAAAAAATAAAATGGTGTTCGATCGATCCCAGGTTGAGAACCACTGGTCTACACACTTAAGCCTTTTTCCCGCTTTGACGCTGCCACACCCCCGCTGCACCACGCCGCCTTAACCAGGAAACACTCCTGTCGCGGCAGTTTTGCGTCTCCTTCACTCTGTGGTGACGGCGCTGATTATGCCACTGCGCGGGTGAGGAATATTACGAGAGGCAGACTTCCACGTGCAGCTGACAGTGACACGAGAGAGCCTTTCACTCCTCACTTTACCAGCAAGTCTTCCATGCTGCGCCTCTTCCTACGCTACACTCTGCAACATACTTGTACAACCATACTAACTTATATACATACTATAATACACACACAAACCCCCTTGTATTACTTTTTTTTTTTACTGTAGCTAATAATGCTAATACTGACAATCATTTGTACACCACCGTAAAGAAAAGTATCCTTAGATATTTTTTTTACTTTAACTTATTTTCTGTATTAGTAATAATCTTAGTTATACATTCCACGACAAAGAACATTACCCTCATATTATGCTTTTTTTTATTTACTGTAATTTATTTTCTCTAATACTAACAATCACTCATGCACTCAACCAAATGCAAGAGTACCCCTAAATTCTATATACATTTTCTTTTATTTTCTTTTAACAGTGACAAGTTTTCTCTGCACAAACAAAACAAGCAGTAATTACCCTCCTCAAGGAAAAGTAAATCACACATGTATCGGAAAGAAAGAAAAAAAGGAAAAGCGTACAGTGAATAAGAACGTACGTGCTTTAATTCCAGTGAAGTAAAATTAATGATGTATACTGGTTTACTTCACTGATCCAGCGGAGTGGCCAATAAGAGACACAGGAGTAGCAAGGCGGCCAATCAGAGCCCCGGAGCAGCAGGGCGGCCAATCAGAAACACTTACAAGGGAGCTTGGAGTTGGTTACGAGTCTCATCTGGCGTGTGAAAATTCAAATGAGGGGGGAATGTGATACCCCCTACCAGATACAAGTGAAGGGAAATATTATACCCCCTAAGAGATACAGATGACAGAAAACACAGACACAATGAAAACCGTGAGTGCAGACAACAGTGAGATGCGCGGCGTGTGTGTGGTGGAGGCCGCCGGTGTCCCACACACCACGCCCCTCAAGGTGAAAGTAGCGGTACAAAAGTCTGGCTGGTTGTGGCGCTGCGTGCCTTGCGCCTCCTACAAGCCGGTGGCGGCATTCACCTTCCACTGGGAGGAGACCTTCACCACGCGGCAGACGTACACCTCCCTGCCGGCAGCTTTGGACGTGGGCCGCCTGCTGACGGCGCGCCAACGGTCAGAAGAGGCTGTGGTGAAGATTGTCATGAAGCACAACCGAGGGAAGGTCGTCACCCTCACCACGGTGGCGGAATTCCTGCGGCGCTTGGGGCGCGGAGACAACGAAGACTTTGTGTTTGGCATCAGCATTGAGAGTGAGAACAAGAAGGAATGTGAAGAGCAGCAGGCACACGAGACAAAACAAGACACGCATGAAAGCAATGAAGGGAAAGGAATGGCGGACACCAAGGCTCCATGGGTTGGAAGAACGTGCAAGTGTCCCAACTGTGTGCTGCCGTTCTGGGGTCTCCTGCAGGCCTGGGAGCCACTGCCTGTGAAGCCGCCGACGGTGATGGACACCTACGTGGACATTCTGTCGACGGAATGCACGCTGATGAAGAAGGAGACGGATGTGTTGCTGAAAGAGAAGAAGAGCTGCGCCTCGGAGCTGGCTGCTCTCAAGGCCGAGATGGCACGGATGGAAAGTGAGATGGACCGCATGGAGGCCTCGTGGGTCAATGACGCGATGGACGAAGGTCAAGGAGCGAGGAGTCTAAACAACCAACGAACGGAAGAAGAAGGTTGCGGATCCAAGAATGAAGAGGAATGGCGGGAACTGCTGCATTGTTACAGTGAAGAGAACTACTGGAGTCTGGATGAAGAAGACGAAGACTGCAACAACAACCGGTATGAGAAGGAAGGGAGTGACCAAGCAGAGGCGGCGGAGGTGGAAGGTGAGGAGCACGAGAGCAATCCAACCATGCTCCGCGCTCTCTCGCTGTTGCGGCGTTACAACGGCACACACTGAGATCCCAACGTGAAGGGATATGTAGAGGGAAAATGAAGGAAAAAAATGAAAAAAAAAGAAAATACAAAAAAATCCAGTTCTAAATTGAGAATTGAAAGTTAACAGGAAATAAATAAAATATAAAATAAGAAAATTTAACAAAAACTAAAAAAATAAAATAAAAAAAATAAGAAAATGTAAAAAAAAACAAATCACGGTTTAAGTTAAGATTTTGTTAAGACGTTACGACATTCGGATTCGTGTGCCAGAATTGTAAGCAAATCTCACAGTGTATTGAGTGATCGTAAGACCAAAAGTGGACGGATTCACCGACCCGATCAGAACCTGCCGCCACCAGGTTCCTGGCTTCTGTTTGAGTTCAGGCGGCCGCAGATCTGAACGTCTGTGGCATTGTCGCACGATGTAGTTCAGTGCTGAAGCAACATTCACAGCGTGAAGGTGACGGCGACGTCCGCAGGTAATGAGTTCTGTGCAGATTTCATAAAACTCTTTAAAGAACAACCTTGTCTACGGAAAGTTAGAAGAAGAGATTATGGAGACAAAGGTAAATCAAATGCAGCTGATAGCATTTTTATTAGAGACATTGCAGGAAAAAGATGCAACGGCCACTCAAGACTCTGTTGCTTAGAAAAATAAGTAAATACCTTCAGGAACTGTTTCCGAAAAGGACTTTTGTGCCGACTTCATTGAAATTTAGAAAGAAAAACCTTGTCTATGGAAGGTGAAAAGTAAAGATTATAGTGACAGCAATAAAAAAATAAATAAAAAAAAATAAAAAATAAAATATTTAAATAAATAAATAAAATAAAGTGATTAATAAGTTCCTTCCGAAGAGAACATCAGAAAATTGTAGAATCCATGAAGTGAGGGAGAAGTTTGATGCAGCCAGGAGGCAATTCACTTTTCTTCTTGGCCCTTGTTTATTTGGTCGCTTGGGTTTCTGTACTGCTGGTGCGATATATGCCACAGCGAAGGGTCCACGAGCACAGTCTGTATTCTCATCGCTGAGTAAAGAGGCCACGTCCACATGCTGTCACATCTCGGGTAAACTGAAGTAAAACTGAACGTCTATGGGCAACGCTGAGGGCGGAGCTGATCGGAACTAGAATAGACCCTGATCTGCGGTCGCAACGTCTATGTGGAATTTACAGTATCAACCACAAAATATAAGATAAATAGAACAAAACTGAAAAAAAATAAAAATAAATATTAAAATACAAAAAAAGGTGCAGTTGTAAATGTAGAGTAGAAAAAATATATATATAAAAGTAGAAAATAAAAAAAAATAAAAATATAGTTAAGAAAATACAAAAAGTTATGGTTGAAGTTTAAAATAAAAGATAAAAAAAAGAAAATACAACAAAAACGCTAATAAAAAAAATGCAAAGCAAATAAAGAAATTAGGAAAAGTCTACTTGTAGGTTTGGAGTAAAAAAAAAGAGAAAATATATAACAGTAAAAAAAATAAAAATAGCTATAAATTTCTAGAAGAAAAATAGGAAAAAAAAAACAATAAAGTAAATCTGGACAAGATAATATAAAAAGTAAAAAAAAATATAATGGAAAAATGAAAAATAAAATAAAAGAAAAAGAAAATATAAAAGCAGAAAACTGAACAAAATTTAGAAAAAAAAACAAATAAAAAATTCAAAAAAAAGTTTAGTTTTAAAGTTGCGTAGAAAGGAAACCAGAAGAGATAAAATAAAAAAAAAGATACAAATATAAAAACAAAATAAATATAGTTGTAAGTTTAGAGTGGAAAGTAAAACACAAGAAAAAAATAAATGAATAAAAATACAAAAAAAAGTTCAAATTCTAAGTTGAGAGTAGAAAGTAAAACGAGTGGAGGAATAAAGAAAAAAAATTAAATAAAAAAAAATGCTATATTTGTAAGTGCACAGTAGCAAGTAAAACATGAAAAAAAATAATAAAAGAATAACATGGAAAAAAAAAAAATTGAATAAAAATATGCATAAACTTGTAGTTCTTTAAAGTAGAAAGTCGAACTGAAGAAATTTAATAGAAAAGAAAAAATACAAATATTGCAAAAATTGTGAAAAAAATAGTATTTTATGTTGAGATTAGAATGTATAAGAAAAGAATATATTTAAAAAACTACAAGTAAGAAAATAAAAGAATACTTTTGAATTTAGAATAGAAACTAAAACAGAAGAAAAGAAAATATAAAAGACCAAAATAAAAAAAAAGTAAAAGAAAACAATAAAAATGAGAAATTTGAAATATAAAACGAAATAAAAAATAAATAAAATGTCTAAAAAGAAAAAAAAAAAGCTTACAAGAAAAGACAAAAGAAATACATTGAAGAAAACTGAAAAAAAGTAAATACATTATAGTTATACGCTGTAATTGTAAGATTAGAGAAAAAAAGAAAAATGTAAATCAGGGAAAAAAAATGACAAGCCGCAACGGTGACGAAGAACACGGGACTCGGAAGCGGAGTGAGAACACGAGAGAACACGAGACTCGGAGATAAAAATTAACACGATCAAAAGACTGAGACGTCGAAAAACACGGGACTCAAACGTGGAGTGAAGATGAAGAACACGCGACTTCCAGGTGGAGTGAACACGAAGAACACGCTACTGGCAGGCTGAGTGAACACGATGAGGAACACGCGACTCGGCACGGAGTGAACAAAATGAAGAACACGTGACTTGCAGGCTGAGTGAACACGTTGAAGAACACGCGACTCAGCACGGAGTGAACAAAATGAAGAACACGTGACTCACAGGCTGAGTGAACACGTTGAGGAACACGCGACTCAGCACGGAGTGAACAAAATGAAGAACACGTGACTCACAGGCTGAGTGAACACGTTGAGAAACACGCGACTCGGCACGGAGTGAACAAAATGAAGAACACGTGACTCGAAGGCGGAGTGAACACGTCGAGGAACACGCGACTCAGCACGGAGTGAACACAATGAAGAACACGGTACTGTCAGGCTGAGTGAACACGTTGAGGAACACGCGACTCGGCACGGAGTGAACAAAATGAAGAACACGTGACTCGCAGGCTGAGTGAACACGTTGAGGAACACGTGACTCGGCACAGAGTGAACAGAATGAAGAACATGGTACTGTCAGGCTGAGTGAACACGTTGAGGAACACGCGACCCCGGCACGGAGTGAACAAAATGAAGAACATGTGACTCGGAGGCTGAGTGAACACGTCGAGGAACACGCGACTCGGCACGGAGAGAACACAATGAAGAACACGTGACTCGAAGGCTGAGTGAACACGTTGAGGAACACGCGACTCAGCACGGAGTGAACAAAATGAAGAACACGTGACTCGCAGGCTGAGTGAACACTTTAAGGAACACGTGACTCGGAGGCGGAGTGAACACTTTAAGGAACACGTGACTCGCAGGCGAAGCGAAGACAATCAAGACACCAGAAGAACACGAGACTCTTAAGATTACAATGAACACAATCGAGAGGTTGAGACGATAAAGAATATCAGAGAGAGAGAGAGAGAGAGAGAGAGAGAGAGAGAGAGAGAGAGAGATAATATCCTTCCATTAATAATAACAGCAATAATGTCACTAAGACAAGGCAAAGAATTTTACATTCACATTCATTCACACCACTCTTTTAATAATAATAATAATAATAATAATAATAATAATAATAATAATAATAATAATAATAATAACAATAATCATAATAATAAGTTGGTAGTAGTAGTAATAGTAGTAGTAGTAGTAGTAGTAGAAAAGTTAGGTTTGACTAATAGGTTATGTTAAGTAAAGTCAGGATAGATTAAATTTTCTGAAGTTGGATTACGTTCTTTTTTTTAAGTGTTCTTGAGTCAGGTTAGATTTGTTAGTACGTTCTTTTGTTTTTTTTTAGTTTTTATTTATTTTTTATTTTTTTTATGTAGGAGGGACACTGGCCAAGGGCAACAAAATTCCAATAAAAAAAAAAAAAAGGCCACTGAAATGCCAGTCCCATAAAAGGGTCCAAAGCGGTAGTCAAAAATTGAAGGATAAGTGTCTTGAAACCTTAAGTTATATATGTTTATGTTTATATGTTATTTGTTGTATGCTATATGTCAGCTTTCATTAGGTTATACGAGTATGTTAGGTTAGGTTAAGTTTGGTTACTTTTCTTAGATGAAGTTAGATGGTAATTTGTCATGACGGGAAAGTAATTTAGGCAAGCAGTGTTGGTGAAGTGAAAGACTGTGAGAAGACAGTAATGGAGACAAGAAGTACACATCAACTGAAGGAAGGACTGGGTAAATAATGGCAGTAGGTATATGTGTGATAGGGACAAGGAGTGTAATGCAAGGACGACCACACGAGATGTACCAAGGTATAATGTAACACAAAATTCCCAAACGTCCCCAGTATTTTGGTAAGAGTGCCGAAAAAAGAACAAAGTATCGTTTAGGGAATTATTTTGAGTGAGCTTTTCATGGAAGAATCTTCGTCCCTGAAATTCAGTTCGATATAATGTGTAAGAAATTCCCAGCGCTTCTTATAATACTAAAACTAACGTACAAAGTATCACACACTCTACTCTCTATTCCCCGAAGCATTTATTTATTTATTTATTTATTTTTTGTTGTTGTCCGTTCACTCCATGCGAGGAAAAGACAAGCTAAAGGTTTACGTTGGCACCTCCACCATTTTTCTTAAAAAAAAAAAAAAAAAAAGGAGAAAAAAAAATGGCGATGATGATTTCCCGGGAGGACAAGTAAAAAAAAAGTCAGGGATTCATTCAGGGCTTTAACTCAGGCTTGGGTTCAGGTTTCAGGGCTCAGGGTTCAGAGTTGACATACTGGGAAATCTTCTTCCATAATTTTTACGATTTTTTTTTTATTTAGCTTTTTTGTTTTCTATATTATTCTTTTTACTTTTCACACTTTTATTTCAGGTGGATATCTTATTTTTTCTCCCTTGAATTTTGTAAAAAAAATATTATATAATTTGCAATAACGAATTACAAAAATAAAAAAATAATTCTGATCTTTATTCTAATAACTGAAGTAACTACATTTAGGGTTCTCTTACAGGTAGATACGTTATAATTTTCCTATTTGCCTCATGGAAAATCAATATATAATTTGCCATAACGAACTAACCAGAAAAGAAAAGATTACAAATTGTATTCCAGAGGTTGAAATCATTCTACTGACACATTTCTTACACGTGGCTTCCTCATTTCTTTCTCCTCTTTGGTCAATGGTTAAAAAAAAATGCCATTAAGAATGAAATGAAAAGTAAAATTTCTTATCTTTATTCTACTGGTTGAAACCATTCCACTTTCCTTGCACAGATCTCTCTCATCTAGAGCGTCCCAAAGAAATCGGACGAAAACACGAGATATTTTTTGTACAAATTTCTGTTAGCAATAAATTAGGAAAGTGAGGCGCACCCGTTTTATTCTGGTATCTAAAACGACACTATATACTTAAACCGATTCCACTGAATCAGCTGGGGGAAAAAAAAAAAACACACAAGTTTATTCTGGGACGTATTTTTTTTTTTTTTTTCATCATACATTTATTTATTATTTTTTATACTTAATGGTGTAATACAAAGAGAGAGATAAAATGACTGTTTATTTATAATCCCCCAGGATCATCGTAAAGTTGAGGAGAATATGTCATGGTTTATAGAATAAAACTGAAAAACAAAATACAGATTTAATATGGGTTAAATAGTAAGAAGCCAAAAATTTGGTATACTATATAACAGATGAATAATAAATAAATAAATAAATAAATAAATAAATAAATAAATAGAATAATAAAATAAGAAACATGTGGCCTACTGAGTATGAAAAAAAAAAAACGCATTTAGTAACGTGCGAATACTATCAGTAATTTAGATCAAGTGTTGATTGGCGCGGCAATTAAGAGGTAATTAAGAGCAGAACAAACAAGCCATTAATGGACGTGACTCTAATGGACCTGCTGACCTGACGTGTTCCGAGAGGTCAGGTCATTTGTCTTTCATGTCTCGCCTCCACAAACATCACCACTGCCACTAACTCACACTTACATGATGTTTATAGTAAAATGATAAACACTAATAAGGAATTTACTCAATAGTTACACAACAAGAACAGAAACACAACACTAGTACTTACATTACTGTCACTGAGATAATACTAACACAAATCACAATACTGAGACTGAAATATTAATACTACGAACAATACTAACAGTGACAACACTAACACTAATACAACACTATCAATAATCTGAAACTAACACTAACATTAAAACCATAAAAAAAAAAACAACAGTAATAATGAAATGATACGAACACACACACACACACACACACACACCAAGCAACATATTAAAAAAAATATATATAACAGCATAATTGGAGGGTCCACGCTGCTCTGAGTCCCGCCTGTGTGTGCTGGCGTCTCCGATTACCTCAGTGAACCTCAGTGTATTGAGTTCCCGTCCCTTAAAAACAGAGCCACAATAGCATGGCCAGAGTGTGTGTGAGAGAGAGAGAGAGAGAGAGAGAGAGAGAGAGAGAGAGAGAGAGAGAGAGAGAGAGAGAGAGAGAGAGAGAGAGAGAGAGAGAGACTGTATCGTGTATTGCCGAGTGATTTAGTCATTTTCATGCTTTCTGGACTTATTATTTGTTTCATGTTAGTCTGTGTGTACTACCTTTGTTTAACACTACACACCCGTCTGTCACATCTAAGTGGCAAAAACACCTTTAATTGACACTTAAATCGCCCTGCTCGTCGCGTCACCTACTGCCTGCCACCCACTGCATATCATCTGCTGTATACCACCTGTACGTACTGGCCCTTTATCCACCACGCACCCAAGACCACTAATACTTATATCACTTATAGCCAATTACTAATACAACACTAAACTATTCCTCTTCTAATCTTCCTTCTGCTTATTATCAGTTTAAAGACAATAACATACCACTAACATCTTCAGCTCCTCAATAATCACTAGGTAAACAAATCAAACATTCGTCATCTTTACTTGTACGAGTATACCTTCCAGCCCTTCCTTTCACCTTTACTTTCCATTTCACCAGCCAATACCATGCAGCTAATATCCTCAACTACATATTAATCACTACGTAAGCAAACAAGAAATCGTCAATTTTATCTGCGCGTTCTTCGCGTTCCATCCCTTTCTTTTAAAATCCCTTTCCCTTTCGCCAAGCTGTACCCAACCTTAAATAACACCACAAATACCCTCAGCTACTTCATATTCACTACATAAATACAAAATGCAATCGTCACTCTTATCAGCATATCTTCCCGTCCTTCCTCTCATCTTTACTTTTAACTTTGTTTTCCCTAAACCAATCTTATGAAGTCTTACCAATATCATAAAGCTCAATAATACGAGAACACAGGAGAGAAGACTGAGAGAAAAAGAGGGAGCCACAAACAAACAAAAACAGAGGAAGAGCAGCAGCAAATAAAGGAAAACACGCGTGAGTTGAGCCGAGCAAAGAATTCTAAAAGGAAAGGAAGATAAAAGAAGAAATAGAAGCGAGAGTGAAGGACAGAAAAAGCGAAACAAAAGATACACTAATAGAAACACAAGAAACACAACAGTAAACGAAAAAAAAAAAAACGAAAGAGAATAGGACCAAAAGAAGGTTTAAATAAGAAGTAAAAAATTAAATAGATAAAAAAATAATGACAAAATAGAAGAAACAGAAGTGAGGGCGAAAAAAAAAATATTGAAAAGATACGAGTGTTAAACATGCAATGCAGAAACGAAACAGCTACAACAATAAAATATAACACAGTCTTCATAAGAATAAAAGAAGAAAAAGAAAAATGGACAAAGAGAAATAGAAGGGAGAGTGAAAGATACAGACAATGAGACTGTTAAACAAAAGTACAGAAACACAACACCTGCAACTCTAAAACAATATCACGGAAAAAAATAAATAAATAACTTACAGAAGAGAAGACAACAGAGAAATAAGATGGTCAAGAGAAGCGAGAGGGAAATCTAGAGAAGAGAAGAAAATTAAACCTAAACGTAAAACAAGAGAGCCACACTGGAGAGAAGCATGGCAAGTTTAAATAAGAAGAAAAGAATCAAATAAAAAAGGGAAAGCAAGAAAAAAGAAGCGAGAGTGAAAAACAGAGACGAAAAGAGAGAGAGTAAAAGCAAAGGGCACAAAAAAAATTAGGCCTACAACACTAAATAACATAAATAGCAGAGAATCAAAAAAAGGGACGAGAAGACAAGGCAGAAGAAACAGACGCGAGAGTAAAGGATAAGTAACAGGAGAGAATGAAACAACACTAAGAATAACAGAGGTGAGTAGGAGAGAAAAGAGGGAAGTCAGTCTAAATAAGAAGCAAGGAATTAAATAAGAAAATAAAAAAAGAAAAAAAAAGGAACTAGACAAGACGAGAAACAGAAGCTGAAGTGAAGAATAAAAGTGAGGAGAAAATGAAACACACGGAAACCATGAAAAAGATCAAACAAAGAGGAATAATACAGCCAAGATCCCAAAAAGAAAAAAAAAAAAAAGAGAAAGACAAAATATAAAAAAAAATACAAAAGCAAGAACGCAAGAGGCACAAAAGCATAAGAACAATAACTACGTAAGCAAGAAGTAAAGGTGCACAAGTGTAACTAAATACAATGCAAAGAATAAAGCATATACACGTTATACTAACAGAGGAGGCGAGGCGTGCAGCATGTGTTCGTCAGTGCCCCTAGTCACCGCGCCGCCCCGGGAACACCTTCCATGTAAATGACCCTTTTTGTCCACCCGTGAACTGCAGGCGGGTTAAGAACAAAGCTGCTGTTTACCTCACTGGGTTCTGTTAGCTAGTGAGTGCCAAGGGAGAGGGAGAGAGGGAGGGGCAAGCTAGTGGAAGTCAGGGAGAAGGAGAGGGAGAGGGAGAGGGGTAATGGGGAGGTAAGTTAAAAGAGGAGAGAGGGTTGGAGGAGTGGGGAGGGAAACATGGAGGGTGAGGTAGAGGGGTAATGGAGAGGTAAGTTTAAAGAGGAGAGAGGGTTGGAGGAGTGGGGAGGGAAACATGGAGGGTGAGGTAGAGGGGTAATGGGGAGGTAAGTTTAAAGAGGAGAGAGGGTTGGAGGAGTGGGGAGGGAAACATGGAGGGTGAGGTAAGTTAGTGAGTGACAAGGAAGGGGAAGAGGAGGGAGAGGAAATGGGAGGGTAGTGAAACAGGGAGGAAAGTAGTAGGCGGAGGTAACGGGGGGAGAGGAACAGGGGGAGGTAAACTAGAAGATATCAAGGGTGAGAGAAAGGGGAAGGAGGAAGAGGAGGGGGGAAGAGCAGGAGTGGGAAGAAGAGGAGGGGGAAGAGGAGGAGGGAGCAACGGGGAGTGGAGAAGAGGAGGAGGGAGGTTAAGTTTATACTGCACACGAAAGCACATACATTAGCATGCACACACACACACACACACACACACACACACACACACAGACGGTAGTAGTAGTAGTAGTAGTAGTAGTAGTAGAAATGAGGTTTTTGGTGGTGGTGAGAGTAGAAGTAGTAGTAGTAGTAGTAGTTATTGTTGTTGTTGTTTTGATGTTGTTGTTGATGTTGTTGTTGTTGCAGTAGTAGTAGTAGTAGTAGTAACATTAGTGGTATAAATAGTAAAATCCATCACATTTGCAAATTCTAAAGTTAACTATACAAATAATCATCTCTGTTCGACCTGATTAATAAAAAAAAAATTCAAAATTGTAGAAAGTAAGACACACACACACACACACACACACACACACACACACACACCGTCTTGACCTCATACGGGCAGGACGTGTGACCTTGGCGCTCTCGAGCAGCCTCGGCCAACTTGTTGGCCTTCCCCGCCCCCTGGTGATAGTGACCTCAGTTTGTTTTGTTTTTTTACTTTTCTGTTTTCAACTTTTAGCGTTTAGTTTGAGGCTCGATCTGGTGGGATTGTTGTTTTTGTGAACACTTGTAGCGAATGCGTGTGATACATAAAGAAAAATGAGTGCTTCAGTGCAAACATACGAACGCAATTACCTCCTGCGTCGTAGACGAGGATCTGGGTACCCGCCACCCAACGTGATACAGTGCCTTAAGTCCTTAAAACTATTTCGAAACCGTGGATCGAGAGGAGGCAAAAGTGTGGTGCGTCCCATCAAGGTAGTGACCTCCAGTGCCAGAGACGACCGCAGGGTGGAGAAGAGGGAATACAAACACTTTGAGGTGCCGAGAACGTGGTATAGTCTTCCCTCACTCCTCTTATTTAATGCAACGTTTCTGGCCAACAAGATGGACGAAGTGATTGTGACGGTGAGATCTACTTGTGCGGACATTGTGGCGGTTACTGAGGCGTGGCAAATTGTTCCTGAGGTGTGCACGATGCAGGACTACCAGCTATACCATCACCTCAGGTCAGGGCGCAGGGGGGGGGGAGTGGCCGTCTTCTGCCGCTCTGCCCTCAGCCCCTCACACCTCCCTGTCGATATTCCTGCCGGTGTGGAGGCCCTGTGGGTGAGAGTCACGCCCCCCTCCCATCCCAACAACACGGCCTCCATCATAGTCTGCGTCGTGTACCACCCCCCACGAGCCGACACTGCACAGTTGCTCACCGCTCACATCATCAACACTGCTGATGCCCTGAGGGTGAGGTATCCTGCTGCCAAGCTGGTCATCTGTGGGGACTTTAACAGATTAGATATCAACGATATCCTACACCAGCTACACCTCACCCAGGTCGTGGACTTCCCCACCCACCAGCAAGCCATCCTCGACCTTATCCTCACAGACCTGGGCCAGCAGTACTCGCCACCCAAGCCGCTGCCTCCCATGGGACGGAGCACCCACCTCTCCATACTGTGGTCACCCACACCCACCACCTCGACCCCCCGGTCAGCTGTCACCAGGACCCACCGCCCCATGCCTGACTCAGCCATGAGGGAGTTTGGGCAGTGGGTGACACAACACCCGTGGACCGAGGTGCTGGATGAGGAGGACGTCCACTTAAAATGGCAAAACTACGTCGCCACTACTACAGCAGCCTTCCACCACTACTTCCCAGCCAAGAGCGTCACAACGCACCCGTCTGATGCTCCCTGGATGACGCCCCGCATTAAAAGACTCATGCGTCAGCGGACCTGGGCGTTCCACTCCTGCCCGGTCCTTTACAGGAAACTAAGAAACAGAGTAATCAGGGAGATTAAGAATGCAAAGGCAAGCTATTACCCAGACAAGATACACCACCTCAAGCTGACCAACAACAGACAGTGGTACGCTAAGATCAAAGCTTTGTGTGGCTTACAAAAGCACACTTCATCCCTTCCTTGCACCTCACACCTTCCTGCTAATCTCGCGGCTCAGGAGATGAACGATCACTTTGCTGCTATCTGTCAAACCTTTCCTCCCCTCCACACCACTCCGCTTCCTGCCTATCTGCCCGCTCCCTCCCCTCCACACACTGTCCAGGCGATGGATGTTTTTAAGAGAATACTTAAATTTAAACCAAGATCCACCACACCCACTGACCTTCCTATAAAAATTTACAAGGAATTTGCTGTAGAGCTAGCAACACCGCTATGCTCCATAATAAACGCCTCACTCTCCCAACACTCTTGCCCCGCGGACTGGAAGACATCTTATGTCACTCCCATCCCCAAAACTTCCAGTCCTCAGTCACTCAATGACCTCAGGCCAGTCTCTATCACCCCCATCCCTAGCCTTATTTGTGAAGATTTTGTATATGACTGGGCATACACCAAAATTTGTAACACCGTGGATATCAGACAATTCGGAAATATTAAAGCCACCTCCACCTCACATTACCTGACCAGCTTCCTTGAATTCATCCACAGCCACCTGGACAAGCGAAACACCTCTCTAGCTGTTGCTTTTGTCGACTTCAAAAAAGCCTTTGATCTAGTTGATCACACTGTTGTCATCAGCAAGGCAGTAAGTCTGGGTCTCCCTCCTAATCTGATAGCGTGGCTAGCCGACTTCCTCACAGGGAGACGTCAGGCAGTTCGCTATCAGGGCTCTGTCTCTAATTTCCAACAGCTGACATGTGGAGTCCCCCAGGGGACCAAGATGGGTCCTCTATGCTTCCTCCTCCTCATCAACGACGCCCTCACCGACACCCCCCATCGCTGGAAGTATGTGGACGACTGCACCGTGGGCGTCCCAGTTTCCAACAAGAACCCGGACTACTCGCCACTGCAAGCAATTCTGGAGCGACTGCAGACGTGGACAGAGGAGAGCAGGATGACCATCAACCACAGCAAAACTGTGGTGATGCATTTCTGTACCTCCTCTGTACCAGTGCCCCCTCCCCGGCTCACAGTGGGCCCTCACCCCCTCCAGGTGGTCCAATGTGCCAAACTTCTCGGAGTCACGGTGGACGACCAGCTGACCTGGAAGCAGCATGTCGCCAGCACCGTGAGATCAGCTACCTACAGGCTGTACATGCTGCGCAGACTCAGGTCGCTGGGGACGCCGACAGATGAGTTAAGGGGGGTGTACCTCACCTTCATCCTCCCCAAACTCATGTACGCCTCCCCAGCGTGGTCCTCCTCCCTCACACACACTCAACAGCTACAGCTAGAGAGTGTGCAGAAAAGGGCGTGCAGGGTCATCCTTGGCCCTGCATACACCACCTATGAAGAAGCCCTGACCACCCTGAGTCTGTCCAGAATATCCACCAGGCACCGAGAGGCTCTGGAGAAGTTTGGGAGGGGACTACTGCATCATCCGCGTCTCAGAGACATGCTGCCGCCCGACGCGCCTCGCCCTGTCCGTGCCACCAGACACCACAACAAAATAACGCCCCTGAAGGCGCCGCGCACGGACCGGTACAGACTCAGTGCGATTCCCACCATGGTGCGAGCCATCAATCAATAGTATTTCCCTCCTAGATTAGTCTTACCGTTAGGATTAATGTTAAGTTTTTCCCCATCCCCTATGTACATTTTCAGTTTGTCAACTGCCTAAATAATAAACCGTTTATTATTATTATTATTATTATTATTATTATACAACAAAATAACGCCCCTGAAGGCGCCGCGCACGGACCGGTACAGACTCAGTGCGATTCCCACCATGGTGCGAGCCATCAATCAATAGTATTTACCTCCTAGATTAGTCTTACCGTTAGGATTAATGTTAAGTTTTTCCCCATCCCCTATGTACATTTTCAGTTTGTCAACTGCCTAAATAATAAACCGTTTATTATTATTATTATTATTATTACACACACACACACACACATGACAGCAACACAACCCTGGAAAAGTAAAACACGCTTTGCCAAACGAAATAACCAACGAGCAATCTCTCTCTCTCTCTCTCTCTCTCTCTGTCTCTCTCTCTCTCTCTCTCTCTCTAGGATACAATAAAAAAGTTAATTCACGCTACATGAAAGGAAGGTCAGACTCCCTCCTCCTTCTCCTCCTCCTCCTCCTCCTCCTCTCCATGCTTCCCTGCACGTTCCAATCAATGCAATAATTCCCGGAGCCTCGCCACTCACAGCTAAGAGGGATTAATAGATGCTGCAGCAACTGAGAGAAAAGAACAACAGATAAATGGTTTGTCGTGTGTGTGTGTGTGTGTGTGTGTGTGTGTGTGTTAACTTGCAATATCATATTACAATCTCATCCACACCTCTTCTCGCCTCACTCGCGTCCCTGTGTGTGTGTGTGTGTGTGTGTGTGTGTGTGTGTGTGTGGTGTGGTGTGTGTGTGTGTGGTGTGTGTGTGTGTGTGTGTGTGTGTGTGTGTGTGTGTGTGTGTGTGTGTGGCCATCGTGCCATCGTGCACACAACAGGACCGTATTCTGAAACACATCCGGGCCGGATCTCCACTACATTCAAAACACTTTAGGCTGTTTGAAGTGACACGGGTTTTCATTTTTTTTTTTTTTTAATGGTTCTAGAGACAGATTAACAATATTTTTACATTATTAACAGGAAAAACATTGTTGAGAACCTGACTAGTCATCTCTGGCCTCTGAAAACAGTCGTGGTGAGAGAGTACAGTGTTTCAGAATGCAAGCCTCAAGCAGGTGTCCCGGGCAATGGCAGGATACGTGGCGGTAATGGTAGCAGGAGAGGAGGCATCATGCTCCAACAACGACGAACACAGCACCTTCTTACTGACACGGAGCTCACTGCTCTCTGTCTTGTCTTGACAAGTCTTGTCTTGTCAAGTCTTGACTTGTCTTGACAAGTCTTGTCGTGACTTGTCTTGACAAGTCTTGACTTGTCTTGACTTGTCTTGACCAGTCTTGACTTGTCTTGTCTTGACCAGTCTTGACTTGTCTTGTCTTGACCAGTCTTGACTTGTCTTGTCTTGACCAGTCTTGACTTGTCTTGTCTTGACAAGTCTTGACTTGTCTTGTCTTGACTTGTCTTGACAAGTCTTGACTTGTCTTGTCTTGACAAGTCTTGACTTGTCTTGTCTTGACAAGTCTTGACTTGTCTTGTCAAGTCTTGACTTGTCTTGTCTTGACAAGTCTTGACTTGTCTTGTCTTGACAAGTCTTGACTTGTCTTGTCTTGACAAGTCTTGACTTGTCTTGTCTTGACAAGTCTTTGTCTTGAAAAGTCTTCACTTGTCTTGTCATGACAAGTCTTGACTTGTCTCATCTTGACAAGTCTTGACTTGTCTCGTCTTGACAAGTCTTGACTTGTCTCGTCTTAACAAGTCTTGACTTGTCTCGTCTTGACTTGTCTTGTCTTGACAAGTCTTGAAGAGTCTTGACTTGTCTTGACTTATCTTGTCTTGTCTTGACTTGTCTTGACTTGACAAGTCTTATCTTGTCTTGTCTTGACTTGTCTTGACTTGACAAGTCTTGACTTGACAAGTCTTGACTTGACAAGTCTTGACTTGTCTTGTCTTGACTTGTCTTGTCTTGTCTTGACTTGTCTTGTCTTGACTTGACAAGTCAAGACTTGTCTTGACAAGTCTTGTCTTGTCTTGTCTTGTCTTGACAAGTCTTGACAAGTCTTGACTTGCCTTGACAAGTCTTGACAAGTCTTGACTTGCCTTGACAAGTCTTGACAAGTCTTGACTTGCCTTGACAAGTCTTGACTTGCCTTGACAAGTCTTGACAAGTCTTGACTTGCCTTGACAAGTCTTGACAAGTCTTGACTTGCCTTGACAAGTCTTGACAAGTCTTGACTTGCCTTGACTTGTCTTGACAAGTCAAGACTTGTCAAGACAAGACTTGTCAAGACTTGTCAAGACAAGACAAGACTTGTCAAGACAAGTCAAGACTTGGCAAGACAAGACTAGACTTGGCAAGACAAGTCAAGACTTGTCTTGACAAGTCTTGACTTGTCTTGACAAGTCTTGACTTGTCTTGACAAGTCTTGACTTGTCTTGACAAGTCTTGTCTTGACAAGTCTTGACTTGTCTTGACAAGTCTTGACTTGTCTTGACAAGTCTTGTCTTGACAAGTCTTGACTTGTCTTGACAAGTCTTGTCTTGTCTTGACAAGTCTTGACAAGTCTTGTCTTGACAAGTCTTGACTTGTCAAGACAAGTCAAGGCAAGTCAAGACTTGTCAAGACTTGTCAAGGCAAGTCAAGACTTGTCAAGACTTGTCAAGGCAAGTCAAGACTTGTCAAGACTTGTCAAGGCAAGTCAAGACTTGTCAAGACTTGTCAAGACAAGACAAGACTTGTCAAGACAAGTCAAGACTTGTCAAGACTTGGCAAGACAAGTCAAGACTTGTCTTGACAAGTCTTGACTGGTCTTGACAAGTCTTGACTTGTCTTGACAAGTCTTGACTTGTCTTGACAAGTCTTGACTTGTCTTGACAAGTCTTGACTTGTCTTGACAAGTCTTGTCTTGACAAGTCTTGTCTTGTCTTGACAAGTCTTGTCTTGACAAGTCTTGTCTTGTCTTGACAAGTCTAGTCTTGTCTTGACAAGTCTTGTCTTGTTTTGACAAGTCTTGACAAGTCTTGTCTTGTCTTGACAAGTCTTGACAAGTCTTGTCTTGTCTTGACAAGTCTTGACAAGTCTTGTCTTGTCTTGACAAGTCTTGACAAGTCTTGTCTTGTCCTGACAAGTTTTGACAAGTCTTGTCTTGTCTTGACAAGTCTTGACAAGTCTTGTCTTGTCTTGACAAGTCTTGACAAGTCTTGTCTTGTCTTGACAAGTCTTGTCTTGTCTCTTCTTGTCTTGACAAGTCTTGTCTTGTCTTGTCTTGTCTTGTCTTGTCTCTCTCTCTCTCTCTCCACACGGACACCAGCACAAACACACAGACACTAACACAGTCATGACCGTCACAGGACTTTTCCATACATACAGAAAACTGCCATGCAGACATACGTACATACATACATACACACTAACCCTCCACAAACGTATACACATACATATACGAGGGCTCTCTGTACACACACACACACACACACACACACACGGGTTCTGCCTGTACACAACTTAATCTGCCAGGTAAACACAAGTGACAAAACAAAGACGTTTTTCTTGACCTGGCGCGGCGGCGGCGCTCCGTCAACTGCCTTCTTGATCATATTTCTACGATACTGAAGAACCAGCAATAAAGTAAATAAATAGAAAATAAGTAAATAGATACATAGATAAATAAAACTCTGGTGAAACAAAAGTATACAATGTTTATATCTTCAACGTTTCCATGATTCAGTGTGGAAATCTCTCCCATTTTCAACAACATTATGAAACGTTTTCGCGCTTCACAGACTACTTTTAAAAGGCTGCACTTCAGTTCAAGTTACACGGATTTTTAAGGATATTTTTACAGCTCAGATGACAAACTAAGAAGAGTTTAGCATTATTATCAGAAGAAACACTCTTGAGGAGCCGACTAATCATCTCTGTGGCCTTTGAAAACAACCGTGGTGAGGAGGCAAAGCATCTTTTAACACGTGCCTTTATATAACGTAGCTTAATGGAAGGCAGGACGGTAAAGGCAGTAACATCACAGTGGTGCCCTTTGCCTCCTCGACCTCTGCCTCCTCGCCCTTTGTCTTGGATTACTGGGAGAAAAATCCTTTATCAACTTCGTTGTCGAGTGCGTATAATTTTGCACGACAGGAGAAAAGCATGATTTTTTGGGATATGTTTTCTGTTCTTCATGTACGCTGCTGCTTTGTTATTTGGTTCCTTTCAAGGTTCACACACGCACACACGCACGCACACACACACACACACACACACACACACACACACACACACACACACACAGTGTGAGTGAGTGAGTGAGTGAGTGAGTGAGTGTGTGTGTGTGTGTGTGTGTGTGTGTGTGTGTGTGTGTGTGTGTGTATGTGTGTGTGTGTGTGTGTGTGTGTGTGTGTGTGTGTATGTGTGTGTGTGTGTGTGTGTTTCTCTTTGTTTGTGTCTCCTCTGTGGCTGGTGCAGTAATCTGTCCACCGCCTTGCCTAGTGCTGGCTGGCTGGCTAGCTACTTGTATCTCACTAATCCCATGCGTGCACGAGGCTCTTCCTGACTTCATTTTGGGGCCTTATCACAGAACTTTTCCTCCACCTTATTTAGATGCGTTCACAAGTTTGATGAAGGCGCCTCACCCAAATCACCCCCCCAAAAAAACTCCTGCTTCTGTTTCTCCTCCTCCTCTTCCCACGCTTCTCCTTCCACTGTTCCTCCACTGATATCGTCACCGCAAAAAACTTGTTGCTTTTCTTCCTCCTCCCGTAACTCCACTTATTCTTTCTCCTCCTCTGCCCACTCTTATTCCTCCTCCCATTCTTCTTCCCCCATATCACGCCCCAAAAATCCAGCTTCTCCTCCTCCTACTCCTCTTCCTTTTACTTCCTCCTCCTCCTCCTCCTCCTCCTCGTCCTCTGCCCACTGTTCCTCTACCCAATCCTCTCTTTCTTCACTTCTAAACCTGTTTCTTTATCCTAATTTTCAGGCTTAATTCACCCCTAAGCTATTCCACCAAACTCATTCTTTACTCTTAATCTTTTTTCGTATCATCTCCTCCTCCTCTTCCTCCTCCTCCTCCTCCTCTTCCTTTTTGTTCTCCACTCTAACTATCCTGCCGAACCTCTTATTTCTTTATCTTTTACATTTCTATCTTATGCCATCCACATCCTTCTTCATTCTGCACCTCTTCATTCGTCAATTGCAGTCCTTTTCATGCACAATCTTTTCTCAGCAAAGCTTTTTTTTTTTTTTTGTTTACTCAATCACTCTCTCCTTCATCCCAAAATCTTCCCTCTCTTAACCATAATCCCTAAAAGTGCCCTCTTCTTTCCCTAATCATATAATCTCTCTCTCTTCTTCCTCTACCTCCTCCTCTCCGTCCTTTTCCTCCTAACCCTCCTCCTCCTTTTCATCTTCCTCCTTCATTTAGTCTTTCATTCCATCTATCGCTTCTAAACCTCCCATTTTTTATCCTTTTCAATTGTACCTTCTTACACCCAAAGCCTTTTTTTTTTCTCTCTCTCTTACTTCTTACTCTCTGAATTTAAATCCTTCTTCATCACCGAACCCAAACCTTTTCTTTCACCACCCCGATCCCTAAAACTATCCTCTTCTATCCGTGATTGTTCCTACAACCTCCTCTTTCACTACCAATCCTCTCCATCACAATCCTTCCTTTCCTTCACTGCAACCCTTCCTGAAGTCCTTCCTCCTTCACTCCAAACATTTCTTCCTTTATTCCTTCTTCCTATCGCCACAAACCAACACTTCCTTTTCGTATAACAATTTTTCCCCTCCATCACCACAACCTTCCTTTGAAATCTTTCCTTCACCGAAACTTTGCACTGAGACATCCTCCTTTACCCTACACTTAGGTGAGGTAAATGTAGATGAATTGTATAAATATTTTGTAGATAAAGTACATACAGGTCAGTTAGCAAATATCCCGTATAGGACAATAAGATAACAAAAAAATGATCCTAAATGGATGACTGCTATGTTAAAGCATTATATAGGGCGTAAGAGAAGTATATACAAGAGATTAAGGGCAGGTGAAGAAGTGTTAAGGTCACAATATAATGAATTAGTTAGAACAGTCAGGAAGTTAACGAGGAAAGCTAAGAGCAATTATGAGTTAAAGGTAGCCAGCCAGGCGAAGACGGACCCCAAGGGATTTTATCAGGTATACAGGACGAAGAATAAGAATACTATAGGTCCATTAAAGGCAGCAGATGGGGAGCTGGTTAGTTCTGGGGAGGAGATTAGTAAGCTTCTGAATGAGTATTTTTTAACTGTCTTCACCCTGGAAAACATGCAGGATATACCAGATAGTGAACAGGTGTTTAGAGCAGATGAGAATGAGAAGCTGACAGATATTTCCATAACTAGGGAGATAGTGGAACAGGAGGTAGATAGGCTAAAAAAATTAAAGACAGGTAGGTACAGGGTACGAGAAAGATTTAGGAGTTATAGTTAGCTCTGAACTCCGTCTAGGGAAACAATGCATAGAAGCCAGAAACAAGGCAAATAGGGTACTAAGATTCATTTTTAGGAGTGTTAAAAATAGAAGGCCGGAAGTAATATTAAAGTTATACTTGGCGCTGGTCAGACCTCATCTAGACTACGCTGTGCAGTTCTGGTCCCCACATTACAGGAAAGATATAGGTCTATTAGAATCAGTACAGAGGAGAATGACTAAAAGGATACAGGGGATGAGGAGTGTTCCTTACGAGGTGAGGTTGAAGCTGTTAAATTTACATTCTTTAGAGAGACGTAGGTTAAGAGGGGACCTGATAGAAGTCTTTAAGTGGTATAAGGGTTATAACAAGGGGGATGTAAGCAAAATTCTTAGGATCAGCAACCAGGGTAGAACAAGAAATAACGGGTTCAAACTTGAAAAATTTAGGTTTAGGAAGGAGATAGGAAAAAAATTGGTTCTCAGATAGAGTGGTAGATGAGTGGAACGGACTCAGTAATCATGTAGTTAGTGCTAGGACATTAGGGAGCTTTAAGAGAAGATTAGACAGGTTTATGGATGGGGATAATAGATGGAAATAGGTAGGTATATTTCATACATACAGGGACGTGCCGTCAAGAATCAACTGTCATCAACAGGTAAAGAGTTAATTTGTGTCTGATTTGCTCTAAATTTCCTTCATATTCCTCGACTAAGTACTTGCACTGACACTTACTGATGTCATTTACGATTAACTGTTCTCTCTCATCAGCAGTTTAGGGGATAATACTTGCTCCTCTGCTCCAAACTCCTTCAATATTCTTCATTCAAACATCTCTACTCAATAAACTTGAATTACTAAAGGCTATGATTATTAGTGTCATTTGCAATTAGCTAATGTCTCTAATCAGCAGTTTAAGGGCTAATACTTGCTCTTCTGCTCTAAACTCCTAATATTCTTCAATCAAACATCTCTACTCAATAAACTGGTCTTGGATTACTAAAGGCTATGATTACTAGTGTCATTTACGATTAACCAGTGTCTCTCATCAGCAGTTTAAGGGCTAATACTTGCTCTTCTGCTCTAAACTCCTAATATTCTTCAATCAAACATCTCTACTCAATAAACTGGTCTTGGATTACTAAAGGCTATGATTACTAGTGTCATTTACGATTAACCAGTGTCTTTCATCAGCAGTTTAAGGGCTAATACTTGCTCTTCTGCTCTAAACTGCCTTGATATTTCTCGCAGAAAGGACGGCGATTTAGTAAGCTTCTCATGTCACCAGATCTTCCCACAACCCCAAGTAACATCGGCTCTTTCCACCCAACTGACCCCAACCTGAAGCTACCTCGCCCCGCTGTCGCCTTGTTTCCGAGCCGTGTTGTTAGTTCGATAAGCTGCTTCTTTTTTTTGTCTCTTTGTTCCTGGCGTGGTGTGTGTGTGTGTGTGTGTGTGTGTCTGGCGGCTTACTGTTGGTCTTGTGGTTGTTATTGTTATTAGACTGATGTGTAATTGATGGAGTTAGTTTTATGTCTGGCAATGTTACTTATCATTATTATCATTATTATTATTATCATTATTATTATTAGTAGTAGTAGTAGTAGTAATAATAGTAGAAGTAGTAGTAGTTTATTTGTTTACTTATTTACGTGAATATATATCTACTTGTTTATTTATCTTTTCATTAACTTATTTTTTTCCAAGGCGCCATATAACCCTAGTGTTGTATCGCATTAAATAAGTGAACTAATAAATATTTCTACACTTCTTTTACAATAACGCTATCTATAGCAAATATATTACCTTGTGTCACGATCTCTTACTTATTTGCGATCGTACGATCCCGGTTATCTTTCCAAGAAAGTGGACGTTACACTGATCCCGGAAAGTTTTAAAGGTCTGGATTTTTAAAGGCTTCGAGTGCCTACCCGACCTATCCGAAATCGTCAGAATTATCTCTCACTCCACCTTTACCTTGACTCAGCACACCTGGAATCACCTCTAATACCAGATTGATGTTGGGGGAGTAGAAAACACGATTATTCTATGTTACAAGCACATATATTAATACTAATTATAATTCACAAACAGCTTGAGGTAGTACACGTTACTACATGACGTTCTCGTCACTTCACACAACACCACAACCCGTTTACACCTCCACCAGTCACTGAAATATTCCCCTCAACCGCAGGAATTTACTCAGACGCCACTACCGCGTCCCCAGACAATAATTCCCGTATTTCACCTCCTCAAGCCTCACAGGAGATCACCATCATCACCAAAGATTACCCATAACACCATAACATCATCCCAAAAATCACCAGTACACCACAACACCAGCTTCCAAGGTCAACACCACAACCTCCACTCACAAAATGGCTGCCAGTTTGACCTATGACCCCTTCCAACAGCGTCACCGGCACAACTCAACAACCGAATTTCAGCGGACAAGAGCTCTTGGTACCACAAAAGACTCACTAACCTGATCCTGGATATCAAGGTTATACCGCTACACCACTAATACCTCCACACACTCACTCCATCACCAATCCACACCAAGATCCTTCCCTGAGAAACGCCACCTTCCTCCCTACTTCACGACCCAAGGCGCTCTGCCTTCCCCTCCTTGGAATGTGTTGTTGCCCACTCAAGCTCCCCTCGTTTTCAACATATTTCCACCTCAATTATACTTCCTCCCTTATACATACAAAGATATAGAGAATTTAAATTATGAAGAGAATAATACTACATGGTATAAAATGGGTAAATAAGCCTTACACTACTTATAACAATAATAAGGATAATGCCCGAATGGCAGGTGACCGGAACACGGGGGACACTAAGAAAACGTGATCCCATTCAAGGTAAACTCGACCAATAACATGACACTTGTTACAATACATTAGAGATTACGTTCTGCTTCTGCTCTGCTCTGTCCTGTTCTCCCTCGCGTAGTGTACAAGTAATATTACGTACACCACTACACTCCCTCATTATAAAACCAGACACGGCCTGCTATAAAGGTTCCATGTGTTACGAGCATCTAATCTACTTTTTACTGGCTCTAATGGAAGTTATTATGATATCCAAGGGTGCTTTTTGATTCTAGAGATGGTATAACACGGATTTTCCATCATCAATGAGAGAGAGAGAGAGAGAGAGAGTACCATACAAAAACACACTAATCATTTCGTTGGCTTTTGAAAGTAATTCTAATGAGAGAACAAAGCGTTTTATAAAAAGAACCGCAATACATCAGCCAACGGTTCTTCCTTTCTCATCCTATATTTTGTTTTTTCTCCGCCACTACACAAGAACATAAATGCTTGAGAAAGTTCGGAAAGCAGCAAAAAACTGTCCGGCCTACACGTGGCAGTCCCTGCAAGAAATATACCTACCTATTTTTACTTATCATCCTCATCTATAAATTTGTTTAGGCTGTTAAAGTTCCCTTTTGACTTGGCACTAACAAGCTGACGACTGAATCTATTCTTTTCTTTTATCTCCTCCTCGCCTTGTCTCTATTCTCTCCTATATTTGCCTCCAATTTATCATTTGGTCGACAAATATATGGTAATTTTCCTCGCGTCATATGCTTTTAAAATATCTCTTTAGTTACCCTCAAAATAAGATGATTTTCTGTAGCTACTATAGACAGAAAATGAACTTTTGAGTGGAAAACTAAATCATTCTTCCTTTTTCAGTTCTACAGCCACTCCGATATATATATGTAATCACTAATCCTAACAAGGCAATTCCATAAAGCTTCTTTCATGATAATTCATTCATTCATTCTCTCTCTCTCTCTCTCTCTCTCTCTTAAATCCTCTCCTATACAGTCCTTCCATCACATTCGACCTACCTCGGATTTCTTCTTCCATCCATTTCCCTTCCCTCCCTCGCTAACACGGACAAGTTAAAATTTAAATGATACGTACTAACCGTAAAAAGACGATGGAAGTTGATGAGTTATAAAAAAAAAAAAAAGATCTCAAAGGCACATAAAAATTTTTAAATAGAGTAAATAGAGTTTATTAATGTTGCAGCCGTGAGGTTGAAAATATACATATCAACATTAAAAGGCTATTATTGGTTACAGTGTGTGGGGGGCTTACAATGACAAGTGGAAGCGTTTTACAGTGAAAATTGAAAGAAAAGTGTTTGTGATTGGTGGTGTGTGGCGTCTCCCAGGTAAGACTGTCTACAGGTAAGAGCAACGACATGTCTGTGTGTGTGTGTGTGTGTGTGTGTGTGTGTGTGTGTGTGTGTGTGCGGAAATGTTACAGATATTCATACACAGTTCCGATCCTTCACACAGCAGTACTATGAAACACAAACACATTTTCTGTATATGTATATCTTAATGCGTATGATTTCCTGCATGCAAATGTGGATTTCACTGGATTAATAGTAAATTTTAAACGTCACATTCATGAATAATTTCGCACTACAGTAGTTTTCTTCTTATTGTGTGTGTGTGTGTGTGTGTGTGTGTGTGTGTGTGTGTGTGTGTGTGTTTTCAACACAATCTCTCTCTCTCTCTCTCTCTCTCTCTCTCTCTCTCTCTCTCTCTCTCTCTCTCTCTCTCTCTCTCTCTCTCTCTCTCTCTGAAATTAAGCTAACATTCTTAACTCTTTTTTCATATACTCTCTCTCTCTCTCTCTCTCTCTCTCTCTCTCTCTCTCTCTCTCTCTCTCTCTCTCTCTCTCTCTCTCTCTCTCTCTCTCTCTCTCTCTCTCTCTGTCTAAACCGAAGCTAACATTGCAGTGAATTCGTAATGTCTTTGGTAATCTGTTTCTCTCGATGTTTTTAGGTAAGGAAACATTTGTATGATAATTTCTCTTCGAACGGAAATAAACTCCCTTTGAGCGCCGCCTCCTGTTTCACTGTGCTCCAATCTCCTGCTTCTTGAGAGAGAGACAGGGAGAGATTGAGAGACGAGCCACGCGTTACTTCCCGACATGCTTTTATTCTTTTCTTTCCACTACTATTGATGTTTTTGTTGTTACTATTACTGCCATTGTTGCTGCTACTAGTACTGCTACTGGTGCTGCTACTACATCAACAGTAAAACTAATTACTGCTACTACTACTACTCCTACCCTTACTACTACCACCATCACTACCACCACCACCAAACCTCAACAAATCAACATAACCAGAGAGAAAAACCAGCACATTCCAAAACCCCCTACTATTTCAACATTACTCCAGCCACTCAAAGCCTCCCTTTTAAATCTGCGCGTGGACACGAAACCCCTTGGACTCACAGAGGTACTCGAATCTCAAGCGGTCATCAGTGAGCAGAGGACACTACTAAGCTCTCTCACAGATTTTTCCCAACTCTGATATTATGAGAACAAATCAGGAGTGTGTTTAAGTTTATACGTAGTCCTTCGTACCTTCCCCGCTTCTCTAGAGACAGGGATTGGCGCCAAGCACGAGTCTCCTCCAACTGTTTCTGTCCCTTTCACGTTCCTTTGCGAGCCCATCCTCTGCAGTTCTTTCGCAGCTCCACCTTTGTATTTTCGTACCAGAAGTAACTAAATAAGACACCGTGAGAGCGAATAGGTACGAGGTGACACGTGGCACGGCACAATGGAAAAACTGCACAGTTGTTTTATATGACACACACACACACACACACACACACACACACACACACACACACACACACACACTAAAGATGAAGGCTAATAATAGGACCAAACAAGCCCCCATAAGAGCGAACAGGGTCAATATCCATAGACGGCAGGAGGTACGTGACACGACCCAGTGAACGAAATTGTGCAAGTTGTTTTCATTTCGTATTACACGCAGATACACTTAAGAGACGGTGAAGAAAAAAAGTTAAAGAACATAAGCGCAACATAAAATAAGGGAAGCTGCAAGAAACTGTCAACCCTACACGTGGAAGTCCCTTTATGCAACATACGTGTGTATTTCCAACTACCCATTCTTGTTCATATATTTGTCCATATATCTGATTTCAAAGCTCCCTAATGACTCGGCACTAACAACCTGATTACTGAGTCTATTCCATTCATCTACTACTCGAGAAGGAAAAAAAAAAAAAAAAAAAACCTAACAAAGGATGAAAAATTATAATAGACAAAGAATATTAAGAATGAGGAATCAGAAAATTCAGGGAGAAAGGAGGAGGAGGAGGAGGAGGAGGAGGGAAGCGAGGAAGAGAAACAGTAATCAGCAGGTACTTATGAATAGCTCATACACACACACACACACACACACACACACACACACACACACACAGGCGTCGTCGCATCTCTCTCTCTCTCTCTCTCTCTCTCTCTCTCTCTCTCTCTCTCTCTCTCTCTCTCTCTCTCTCTCTCTCTCTCCAGCTTTAGTTTACTCGCCACTTGCAGACATTAGCGACGTTTGCATCCCATTGATCTTCCCTCACACTGAATTCAACCTGGTGTTTTCTTCTCTCCTTTTAATGAATAAGTTCCACGTCATATTTGTTTCCTAGATTGGATGACTACTGGAGTAAGTGGGTCGGTCGGTGGGTGACTGACTGACTGACTGACTGGACTGACTGACTGACTGATCCATAGATTGGCTTACTGACTGACTGACTGACTGACTGAATGACTGGACTGACTGACTGACTGATCCATAGATTGGTTTAGTGATTGACTGACTGACTGACTGACTGATCCATAGATTGGCTTACTGACTGACTGACTGACTGACTGATCTATACATTGGCTTACTGACTGAATGACTGACTGACTGACTGGCTGACTGACTGATCCATTGATTGGTTTACTGACTGACTAACTTAAAGCTTCGCATGTTTGACCAAAATAGGATGAAGACTAGGAGGAGGACGACGAAAAAAAATATAAAGTCAGGATGAAGAAACAGCTAGTATGATGAATTATCACGAGTCTTTTCTTTATTATTTCAAAGGTGTATTATTTTTTTAGGTTCATTCACATTTCAACGAATCTTTCTCTTGTCGTCACGTGTTGTACTTGTAGAAGAGTTTGCATCTTGAAAGAGTAAGAGTACATAAACTTAAATTTAGATAAAGATATAAAAGCTTAGTCTTAAAAAAAAATTCCTTTATTATAAGATTTCTGTATTATTTGTAGAAGTGTTTTTTTCTATTTAAAATAAAATTATTTTTCCTTACATTACGTATCGTACATATAAAACAGTTCGTACTTCATAAATCAAACGTAGATACAGGTAGATTCAAATAAAGACACGCAAATAGACATATATAAAGGATGCATGAAAAGAACAGAGATGGGGTAAGGAGATGCAAATAAGAAAAAGCATGACAAAAAACGGAAGAAAGGCAGCGGGAAGGAAAGAATAGAAAAAAAACGTAGACACAAAAGTAAAACAATAAAAGACGGAAATAGAAAAAAAAACTAAGGATACGATAAGATGAAAAAGAAAAAGAAAAGAAATTAGAAGAAAAGGGGAGAGAGAGAGAGAGAGAGAGAGAGAGAGAGAGAGAGAGAGAGAGAGAGAGAGAGAGAGAGAGAGAGAGAGAGAGAGACAGAGAGAGAGAGAGAGAGAGAGAGAGAGTAACAGTAACGATAACAACAGCAACAACAGCAGTAGTAGTAGTAGCAACAGCAGCAACAACAACAGCAGGAGAAACAGCAGCAGTACTACCAGCAGCAACAGCAGTAGCAGCAGCAGCAGCAGCAGCAGCAGCAACAATAGTAACAACAACAACAGCAACAATAATAGCGATAGGAGCAACAACAACAACAACAACAACAAAAATAACAATGGAAGCAGGAAGAAGACCCAGCGACAGCGACGCGGCCAGCGGCGGGCACGAAGTCACCCCAACACACCTGACCGGCGACCTGTCCCTCCTCCTCGCATGACTCAGCCACAGGCATCTGTGTACCCAGTGAGGCACAGGGGAGAGCAAAGGGTCCGATGCGACTACTGCTTCCGCCCCGGCCACACAGCTGAGATGTGCTACAGCCGCGCTGCTGACGAACGCCAGGAACAAAGGCAGGAGAATATGTTCATGAGGGTTCTGACGGAGGGTTTAGCGCGGCAACAACTTCCTCACCCCCAGCAGCCCTTTCAGGCCCCCCTCCAGCCTTCCTGGCAGCCACAGCCCGGTCACTACCCCAGCTGGAATCTCTCCTCGTGGCAGGGCAGACACTAATGCGTCTCGCCTCACCACCACACCTCATTCCCAAGCCAACGCGAGGAGGCAAGGGAACAGACGCCCCAGCTGTCACCTGACCGTGGTCTCCGCCAACGTGAGAGGACTCCGCACCAATGTAGGTGACCTTAGCCACAATTTCGTGCTGAGACATAGTGCTGACATTGTCGCAGTAACAGAAACGTGGCTGAGTGACGAGGTGGAGCCGACGTTCGGCAAAATATCAGGCTACTCCCTGTGGGTGAGGATGGACCGAAAAAATAGAGCAGGCGGAGGGGTCGCTGCCTGTTTTAAGGACGGCCTCCAAACACAGGAACTTGAGATAGCCGTGCCACACCTGATGGAGGCACTGTTCTTCAGGGTGGTACTTGCAGACAACAGTGGGCTTCTCCTCTGTGTCATGTACCGCCCCCCGAGACAAGGACGAGCCCCGCTAGACTTCCTGACGGAGGAACTTGACACCCTGCTCCAGCGTCACAAGTGTTCCCATGTGATGATAGTGGGGGACCTGAACTTCCACATGGAGCAGGATGCCTTCAGTAATCTCCTGACTGTTCAGACCCTAACCAACCATGTCACCTTCCCTACACACGAGCGGGGAGGACTGCTGGATCCTGTGGTGACAGACCTACCCGAAGCAGCATCAGCTGCCAGCAGCTAGGACCAGTGGGCAGCTCAGACCACTTTGCTGTGCTGTCTCAGGTCGAGCTGCAAACGGCGAGGGAAGACGCTATCCCGCGCACCGTCTGGCTTTGGAACAGGGCGGACTGGCCATCCATGAAGCAGGACATGGAGAACACGGACTGGGAGTCCCTCCTAATGGGAGATGCTGAGACCAAGGCACGCACCCTCACCACCAGGCTCCTTGCCCTCCAACAGCAGCATGTGCCCTGCCGAGTATATCTCTCCAGGCCTGGTGATCCCGCCTGGTTTGGTTTTCGCTGCAGAGCATCTGCCGAGGCCAAGCATGCTGCCTGGGTGAGGTACAAGCGACACCCGTCACGCAGGAACAAGACGCTGCACCGGGAAGCGTGTAAGAGGATGACGTCTATCTGCAGATGGGCGAGGAATCAGCTAAGGGAGGACAGAAGGCGAAAGCTCAGTGGCCCAGGTGTTGGCAACAAGACCTGGTGGAATCTGGTGAAGGAGCAGCAAGGAGCATGTCACCGCGAGACTCTTCCTCCACTCACCAGACCTGACGGATCCACCGCCACGAGCAGTGCAGACAAGGCCACACATCCTCGCCGAGCTTTTCGCCAACAAGATGAGGGTTGACGACTCGGCACGACCTGTACCACAGCTGGCCCCGGAAACTGATTGCACTGTCACCACTGTCTTGGTGACGGCAGAGCAGGTTGAGCGGCTACTCGGTGCGGTGGATGTGGGTAAAGCCACAGGCCCGGATGACGTCAGCCCACGGCTCCTCAAGGAATGCGCTAAAGAGCTGTCAGCTCCTCTCACCACCGTCTTCACATCTTGCCTGAGGGAGAAGAAGTGGCCCTCAGTATGGAAGGAAGCGCGTGTGGTCCCAGTCCATATGAAAAACTCAAGGTCTGAGCCCAACAACTACAGACCCATTTCCCTGCTCTCAGTGGTGGGCAAGTTGCCTGGAGCAAATAGTGGCTGCTGCCATCTACCAACACCTGAGCGAGAACCACCTCCTCTCAGACAAGCAGTTTAGCTTCAGGCCTGGCAGATCCACCGCAGACCTCCTCCTCATCCTCTCCAAGGACTGGCAAGACGCCCTGGAAGAAGGCCTGGACACCCTTGTGGTGGCCCTGGACATTTGCTGGGGCTTTTGACAGGGTCTGGCACGCGGGGCTCATTGAAAAGCTTCGCGCCAAGGGTGTCCAAGGTGACCTTTTAATGCTGCTAGAAGATTACCTCCAGGGTAGGACCCTTCAGGTAGTAGTCAACGGGCAGTCATCAAGACCTTCACCTGTCCGGGCCTCAGTTCCACAAGGCTCCGTCTTGGGCCCAGTCCTATGGAACATATACATCGACGACCTCCTCCGGCAGCTGTCATCTGTGGCAGCATACGCCGACGACTGCACACTCTCCCGCTCCTACTGCCGCCTCGACAGTCAGCGTGCCGTCACTGAGCTGAACAGGCAGCTCGGACTGGTGGAGCAGTGGGGAAAGATGTGGCAGGTCAACTTCGCTCCTGAGAAGACGCAGGCGATGGTCATCTCGCGGTCCCCAGGTGCTTCACACGCAGTCTCAGGACAGCTGCGTTTTGGAGGCAAGAGCCTGCCACTTCAGGATTATATCAAGATCCTGGGCGTGTCTGTGGACCGCGGCCTACGCTTCGATCACCACATCAATGTCGTCGCCCGCCAGACCCTCTCTCCGAGTCTCTGCCCTGCGTAGGATGGCGAACACCCTCGACCCACGGGGCATCCTCACGCTATACAGGGCACAGATACGCCCATGTATGGAGTACGGTGCCCTGTCCTGGATGTCGAGTGCCGCCACCCACATGCAGAGACTGGATGCTGTGCAGCGGCGAGCCCTGCGCTTGGTGGCCACCGATGAGGACCAACAGCACCCACCACCAGTAACGTCACTGGAGCACCGCCGGGACGTGTCGGCACTAGTGGTGTGCCACAAAACTCAGGTGCAGAGGGTCCCTCACCTTGACCTCCTGAGGCTGCTGCCACACGCAGTACAGAGGTGCACCAGAGCTGCAGCCAGTAGCGACGAGCTAGTGAAGGTGCCTCGATCTCGCTCTAGCCAACACCAGCGCACCTACACAGCCAGGACTTCGCGGCTGTGGAACATGTTCACGGCGGCCACGCCCCAAGTGCAGGACATGTCCACGCACCAGGTGAAGCTGGCAGCCCACAGCTGGCGTAGCACGCACCTGTCCCCACTGGCGCTTTAAATCTTTAAATTTTTATTATTTTATTGTATTAACATTATAATCTTTATGTTAAGCATGTATAGTGTTATTCCTGTTAAAAATACTAACATAGGCTTTTTAAATAATTCCACACTCAACGTGGAATTTTAAGCCTTTCTGTAAATATTTGTTTAAAAAAAAAAAAAAAAAAGAGAGAGAGAGAGAGAGAGAGAGAGAGAGAGAGAGAGAGAGAGAGAGAGAGAGAGAGAGAGAGAGAGAGAGAGAGAGAGAGAGAGAGAGAGAGAGAGAGAGAGAGAGAGAGAGAGAGAGAGAGAGAGAGAGAGAGAGAGAGAGAGAGAGAGAGAGAGAGAGAGAGAGAGAGAGAGAGAGAGAGAGAGAGAGAGAGAGAGAGAGAGAGAGAGAGAGGCTAATCCACCCAACCGTACATCCATCCATCCATCTATACATATAAACATGCAGTCTCTCTCTCTCTCTCTCTCTCTCTCTCTCTCTACTAAGGTAATAGGGAAATGCGTGGTTAGTTTTCCCTTTGAAGTCTCTATAGGTAGATAATAGTTTCTTTTCTCTTTGTCTGTCTGTCTGTCTGTCTGTCTGTCCATCTATTTGTATGTTCGTCTGCCTGTGTGTTTGTCTTTTCGTCTGTCTTATGTATATTTCGTCTAGGTTCTTTTTTCTTGTTATCTTCGTCCTCTTCATCGTCTTTCCCTCCCTCCTACTGTTCTTTTTTTCTTTCAATAATATAGTTATTGGTAATGCTATTATTAGGGCCATCATCAGTTCTTGTTTATATTCTTCTTCTTTTTCTTCACTGTTTTTTTTTTTTGTTACGTATTCCAATGCTCGTCCTTTTATTTATCTTTTCTCCTCCTCTTTCGTGATGTTGCTATTTCTCGGTCCAATCTTAGTCCAATCTTGCCATGTACGTCTTATCACCCGGTCACTACTCTCTCTCTCTCTCTCTCTCTCTCTCTCTCTCTCTCTCTCTCTCTCTCTCTCTCTCTCTCTCTCTCTCTCTCTCTCTCTCTCATAATAGAAACACTACTTAAATGAAATGAGGTTACGTATGCAACTTCGCTATAACGGAAAACCACTTGTATAACGGTAAACCACTTGTTACAGAGAGCATATCGAGCTAAATGGATGGTGTTAGCATACTGTCAGCCAAAATAAAAAGGGAAGGAGAGAGAGAGAGAGAGAGAGAGAGAGAGAGAGAGAGAGAGAGAGAGAGAGAGAGAGAATAATGCTCAAGGACAAATGAAAACAAAACTCAGCCACGGGAAATGTGACCTTGCACTGCAGAGTGACACGTGTCAGCTTTGCCTTCACTTGATGTCACTAGTGTTTCGGTGTTGGAGGGAGAATGAAATGAACAACAGCATACAATGAGATAATATTACAGTGAACATGAAGCGTAGAGAAGAGATAAGATTCAACAACAATAAATACTACTACCACTACTATTACTGGTACTGGTAGTTCAAATACAACAACAAAAATAATAATAATAATAATAATAATAATGATAATAATGATAATAATGATAATAATAATAATAATAATAATAATAATATGACCTTTGTCTTCGTTTTATTTCCTAACTACTACTACTACTGCTGTCACCACTACCACTATCACCAACACGACACGCACCCTCATCATCACCAGCAGCACCACCATCACCACAACCACCAACACCACACACACCCTGTCTTCAGGAAGGAAGCAGTTCACGCAGGGAAGCCACAGAACGCTGACTGGAGCAGAGCAAACTTGGTATTGCTCATTGCCTCAAAAACTCAATTCCTCCATCTATCAACTCGACACAACCTTCCAGACAACTATTCCCTCTTCTTCAATGACACTCAACTGTCCCTCTCTTCTACACTGAACATCCTTGGTCTGTCCTTTACTTATAATCTAAACTGGAAACTTCACATCTCATCTCTAGCTAAAATAGTTTTTTTTTTTATAAAGTTAGGCGTTCTGAGACGTCTCTGCCAATTTATCTCACTCTTCCAGTTGTTAACTCTGTACAAGGGCCTTATCCGTCCATGTATAGAATATGCTTCCCATGTCTTGGGAGGTTCCACTCATATCGCTCTTCTAGACAGGGTGGAATCAAAAGCTTTTCGTCTCATCAACTCCTCTCCTCTAACTGACACTTCAGCTTCTTTGTCATCGCCGCAATGCTGCATCTCTTGCTTTTTTCTACCGCTATTTTCATGCTAACTGCTCTTCTGATCTTGCTAACTGCATACATCCCCTCCTCCCGCGGCCTCCTCTTTCTCTCACCTCTATGCTGTCCACGTCTCTAATGCAAGTGTTAATCAGTATTCTCAATCATTCATCCCTTTCTCTGGTAAACTCTGGAATTCCCTGCCTACTTCAGTATTTCCACCTTCCTATGACTTGAAATCCTTTAAGAGGGAAGTTTCAAGACACTTATCCTTCAATTTTTTTACTACCGCTTTGGAACCTATTCGGGTACCGGTATCTCAGTGGGCTTTTTTTTTTATTATTATTATTGCTTTTTTTTTTGTTGTTGCCCTTGGCCTATGTCCCTCCTACATAATAAAAAAAAATCTCCATAACCTCCACCACCAGCACCACCACCACCACCACCACTAACCCTCACTACAGCAATACTGTCTGTCCTTCACCTTCTCTCGGATTTCTTGCTGAAGTGGATATGAAATAAACCATCTTGCTATTTCTTTTATTTATTTTCTTCGTCTCTCCTTTTTTTTCCGTCTTTCCCTCTCGTTTCGTAGCCTTCTTTCCTCTACCTCTTCTCTTTTCGCTTTGCTTACCTTTCTCCGTACTTCCCTCTTTTACCTTTTGTAATCTTTTCTCTCCCTTTCCTTTCCTTTTCTTCCCATCTTTTTCTTTTCATTTTCCTTTTCTTATCTCGGGTCTTCCATCATTCCTTCTCCTTTCTTTTTCATCTTTTCTTACGAACTTCTATCCTTCTTACTCTATTTCTTTCCTTTCCTTCTCTGTTTCCTCCTCTCCATTCATTCATTTTCTTACTCTTCTTCTCCTCTATTCTTCTCTCTTAATTTTATTTTGATTTCTTTTTCCTCGACTTTTCCCTCCCATTCATCCTTTTTTTCATATTTCTTTTTCTTTCTTTCCTTCCCTTTCTTCTCGTTTTTTTTTCCTTCTCTTTCTATCCCATTCTTTATCTTCCCTTCCTTACTGTCTTGCATCTCTTTTTCCCTTCCATTCCTTCCACCGTTTCTTACTCCGATTCCTTCTATCCTTCCACTTCCCTCCTTCCCTCCATGCCATTCTCTTCTTACTCCTTTCTCTCCTTCCCTTTCTCCTCCTTCCTCTTCTCTCCTCTCCCTCCTTTCCTTCCTTCACACCTCCAAATTAGGAAAATCTGTGTCAGCATTTCAGAAAGTTTCCTGGAAAAGTATATGTGAAAGAACTGGAATTTCCCCCGCATGTCTTCGGTTCCTGAGTTCAGTGGCAAGAGTTCGTGCCTTTATCTCGCCTCAATGGACAGGTGTGGGGCGCAGGTGTGTGGGGAAGGTGTATGAGGAAGGTGTCGGAGGTGGGTGGGGGGACAGATGTGGAGAGTAAAAAGGTCTAGGGTGTGGATAGGTTTGGAAGAGTAAGTGTGGAAAAGCAGGTGTGGTGAAGGTCTGAGAGCAGGTGTGGGGAACAAGGTGTTGGAGGGTAACACAGTGTGGAAGGAAACAGGTCTAGAAGGAAGGGAAGCTGATGTGGAGAGGAAAATAAGGGAGAAAAGGTTTGGAGGAGGCAGATGTGGAGGGAAAAGGTATGACAGAACAAGTTTGGAAACGAATGAGTAGAATGGAAAGCAGATGTGGGAGGAACAAGGTAAGATAGATTAACAGGCTTGGAGATGGACAGATGTGAGGAGATATGTAGTAAACAAAATAGGCTGGAATTTAGCAGATGTGGAGTAGCAGGTGTTTAGTTTAAAAAACGAGTGTTAATAGGTAATGGGAAGGAATGAGGGGAAAAGGTGAGGTGTGAAGAACAGGTGTGTGTGTGTGTGTGTGTGTGTGTGTGTGTGTGTGTGTGTGTGTGTGTGTGTGTGTGTGTGTGTGTGTGTGTGTGTGTGTGTGTGTGTGTCTGTGTGTGTCTGTGTGTGTGTGTGTGTGTGTGTGTCTGTGTCTGTGTGTGTCTGTGTGTGTGTGTGTGTGTGTTTGTGTGTGTGTGTCTGTGTGTGTGTGTGTGTGTGTCTGTGTGTCTGTGTGGATGAAAAGGTGTCAGAAAAAAGCAACATACATATTTGTGAAATGTAATTTGCAAATGTGTATAATGTAAAACAGATCTCTCTCTCTCTCTCTCTCTCTCTCTCTCTCTCTCTCTCTCTCTCTCTCTCTCTCTCTCTCTCTCTCTCTCTCTCTCTCTCTCTCTCTCTCTCTCTCTCTCTCTCTCTCTCTCTCTCTCTCTCTCTCTCTCTCTCTCTCTCTCTCTCTCTCTCTCTCTCTCTCTCTCTCTCTCTCTCTCTCTCTCTCTCTCTCTCTCTCTCTCTCTCTCTCTCTCTCTCTCTCTCCCCTACACAAACACACACACAATTTCAATACAAAATTTCAGTACACAACAGGTACATATTACATTCCACACTTTCAAATGCGGGACAACGAGCTTAACAAATTAATGTGTTAAAAATGTAATTACACTTATTGAAAGGACGAGTATAAGTAATTCTATTTATTAAAGCCACGAGATTATTTTTTTCATATTTTTAACCTTGTCTCTTTGCATCAGAGAGAGAGAGAGAGAGAGAGAGAGAGAGAGAGAGAGAGAGAGAGAGAGAGAGAGAGAGAGAGAGAGAGAGAGAGAGAGAGAGAGAGAGAGAGAGAGAGAGAGAGAGACGAAACTAAAATCATAAAAAAATAAGTAAATAAAAAGACTAGAAGACAAAAAAATCAAATAAATTCAAAATATAAAGGAAAAAAAAAACACAGAAGAACACAAACAAGTACCAGTAACAAAAATCCTTAACGAGGCTACCTTTTGAAATACCTCTGCAGGTGAAACTCGTGCAGGGAAGCAAGAGAACGTAAAGGATTACAAAGGATTAGCTTGCTTTTACAGTCTACACCAATCTCTCGCTTCTGTAAACTAGCTTTCTGGGATGAGGGAAGCGAGTGTGGTGTGACAGAGAGAGTGAGCGAGTGAAGGAGTGAAGGAGTGAGCGAGTGAGTGATGGAGTGAGTGAGTGAGTGAAGGAGTGAGCGAGTGAGTGAAGGAGTGAGCGAGTGAGTGAAGGAATGAGCGAGTGAGTGAAGGAGAGAGTGAGTGAGTGAGTGAGTGAGTGAAGGAGTGAGCGAGTGAGTGAGAGAGTGAGTGAGTGAATGAAGGAGAGAGTGAGTGAGTGAGTGAATGAAGGAGAGAGTGAGTGAGTGAAGGAGTGAATTACGTATGTATTTATAGAATTTTGGTTTGTGGGTGCAGCGAGACGTGGACGGAGGAGGAGGAGGAGGAGGAGGAGGAGGAAAATAAGATAGATAGGAGTATCGATAAAAATTCCTGATGTATTTCTATTTCCTCCTTCTTCTTCTCCTCCTCCTCCTCCTCCTCCTCCTCCTCTTCCTGTTGTTTCTTTTCTTCATGTTAATCATCTTCCCCTCCTTCTGCTTTCTCCTCTTCCCTCTCCTTCTGTGGTATCCCGTCTAAATACGTGCTATCCTGTCCCTCCCACTAATAGTTAGCATAGAACAAGGTCCATCTAGACGGACCTTGGCACAGAATAGTTACCCACAAAGCTTAGAAAGGACCTTGGTTGTTTTTGCATTTCCTTTGTATTCCTTTGTGTACCTTTGTATTCCTCCTCCTCCTGTTGTTATTACTCTTATTCATCTTCTTATCCCCTTCTCATGTCGTTGTTGTTGTTGTTGTTGTTGTTGCTGTTATCATCATCATCATCATCATCCACTATTCCCTTTCTTACTCTTCCACCTCTTCCTATCATTGTTGTTCTTATCATTTTTCTTCATCTCCTCCTCCATCTCCTCCTCCTCCTCCTCCCGTGTCGCAGATCCATGTTCCCCTCGACTCCTGGCCAATTAGACAGGTGTCAGTTAATTAAGCCCAGGACAAACAATTACCATACGTGAAGGCCAGGGAAAAGTGTGCCATGAGGAGGAGGAGGAGGAGGAGGAGGAGGAGGAGGAGGAGGAGGAGGAGGAGGAAGAGGAGGAGGAGGAGGAGGAGGAGGAGAGCAAGAAGAAGAAAAAGAAGATGGAATCGTATAAAAAAAAGAATACCCTTTGACGCTTCCTAGATCCAACAAGAATTAAATAAAGTACTGTTCTATCCAGTTTCATACAGGGACTGCCATGTGTAGGGCTGATGGTTTCTTGCAGCTTTCCCTATTTTTTCATGTTTTTATATTCTTATGATTTATACAATGATTGGTAACTTCAGATAGAACCTTTATCTTTGAATTTGCAATAGGCTCTGACATTCTATAAACCCAAAAAGAGTCAATTCAAGAAGCCAAAAAATTCTGCGCGATCTGGCACGTGCTCGAGGAAGACAAACATGCACATTGCTCTGACAGACGGAGCTGCAACACATTTCTTGGAGCCGTCGCAGCTAAAAAAAGAAAGAGGAAGGATGGAATAAAAGAGCCTTTCCTCTGGCAGCAATGCTCCAACACAGCAAAGTCCTTCACCCCAGCACGGTCGCGCCACCACCTCTCTCATATTCTGGACCATTCTGAAACACTACTATGCCGCATCTTCTTCTCCATCTCCTCCTCCTCCTTCTCCCGTGTCGCAGATCCATGTTCCCCTCGACTCCTGCACTGCATTCAAAAGCCTATAGTTGAAGTAACTCAGGTTTTTAAGGTGTTTTGATGGCTCTAGTGGCAGGAAGGCAAGATTTCATCATTACTGACAGGAGAAACACTTTGAGAGGTCAATCATCTCCTTGGAAAATAGTGGTGGTGAGAGAACAACGTATTTCAGAATACGCGCCCCTGCCCTCACGCTTCCCGGAGAGACACTGGGGGCATTTAGAAGAGCAGTCTCAGGACGCCTCGGGAGCTTCACTATCTGACTGTCTGTACCGTTTGAAAAAGTCACCTGGGAAGAGAGAGAGAGAGAGAGAGAGAGAGAGAGAGAGAGAGAGAGAGAGAGAGAGAGAGAGAGAGAGAGAGAGAGAGAGAGAGAGAGAGAGAGAATGCTATCAAATACATTTTATAGATTTGCAATGATTATTACTAGCCATTTTTAATAGCTATTTTTTTTTTATCTTTTTTTTAGAGAAAGTCGCGATTCAGTTTGTTTTTTTTATAAAGATATGTTTCCCTGTCACTTTTTTTTGTCTATTTCCTTTTCCGTATTTTTACTCGTTCATCCATTCTTTCCTTTGTTTTCTGTAATGTTATGTACACCATCTAAACTAATTAAAAATAACATCATTATCTAATTTCCTTTTCCCTTTTTTAATTCCTCCCCTTTCTTCTCTTTTGTAACTTTAAATTATCATTCCATAAATTCACAAGATTCTCTTATTCCCTTCCTTCGTGTCTTCGTTCACTCCTTGTTTCCCTTCCCTTCACTAGACACAGGAATTCAGAATGACATCAGTTTTATTCCATCCTTCATTTCTTCTTCTATTCCCTCTGTTAATACCTTAACACACTCTAGTTTGTTTTATGGAAACGTAAATTGAAAACGACATTATTTTCGTCCTTCTACATTCCTTTCTTGCATGTACCTTACTTTTAATTCACTTCTATTGAAAACGATCTTTTCTGGGTATAAATATAGAACCTTGCAAACTGAACATGCAATACAATTAAGAGAGCCTGTCAGGGAATTCATCCAGGAAAGAAACTTTAAAGAGACACGTATTCTTTTCCTTTCTTTTTTTATGTCCAACCAGGAGAATCACAATATGGAGTATCTATGTGTCTCAGATTCCACAATGCTTTTAGCCTACACGTCTATGATGCATCTTAAATCCTCGGAGAAAAGTATATTGTGTCCTATTGATTAAGTCTGCCTGCTTGGAGGGAGTGAGTGAGTGAGTGGGTGGTGAGTGAGTGGGTGGTGAGTGAGTGGGTGGTTGGTGAGTGGGTGAGTGGATGAGTGAGTGAGTGAGTGAGTGAGTGAGTGAGTGAGTGAGTGGGTGGGTGGGTGGGTGGTTGGTGAGTGAGTTGGTGGGTGAGTGGGTGAGTGGATGAGTGAGTGAGTGAGTGAGTAGGTGAATGAGTGAGTGAGTGAGTGAGTGAGTGAGTGGGTGGGTGGGTGGGTGGGTGGGTGGGTGGGTGGGTGAGTGAGTGAGTGAGTGGGTGGGTGGATGAGTGAGTGAGTGAGTGAGTAGGTGAATGAGTGGGTGGGTGGGTGGGTGGGTGGGTGGGTGGGTGAGTGGGTGGATGAGTGAGTGAGTGAGTGAGTAGGTGAATGAGTGAGTGGGTGAGTGGGTGGGTGGGTGGGTGGGTGGGTGAGTGAGTGAATGAGTGGGTGGGTGGGTGGGTGGGTGGGTGGGTGAGTGAGTGAATGAGTGGGTGGGTGGATGAGTGAGTGAGTGAGTGAGTAGGTGAATGAGTGAGTGAGTGGGTGGGTGGGTGGGTGGGTGGGTGGGTGAGTGAGTGAATGAGTGGGTGGGTGGATGAGTGAGTGAGTGAGTGAGTAAGTGAATGAGTGAGTGAGTGGGTGGGTGGATGGGTGGGTGGGTGGGTGGGTGGGTGGGTGAGTGAGTGAGTGGGTGGGTGGATGAGTGAGTGAGTGAGTGAGTAGGTGAATGAGTGAGTGAGTGAGTGGGTGGGTGGGTGGGTGGGTGGGTGGGTGAGTGAGTGAGTGAGTGAGTGGGTGGGTGGATGAGTGAGTGAGTGAGTGAGTAGGTGAATGAGTGAGTGAGTGAGTGAGTGGGTGGGTGGGTGGGTGGGTGGGTGGGTGGGTGAGTGAGTGAGTGAGTGAGTGGGTGGGTGGATGAGTGAGTGAGTGAGTGAGTAGGTGAATGAGTGAGTGACTGAGTGAGTGGGTGGGTGGGTGGGTGGGTGGGTGGGTGGGTGAGTGAGTGAGTGAGTGGGTGGGTGGATGAGTGAGTGAGTGGGTGGGTGAGTGCAGTTCTAGAATGTTTCTCAATAAGTTTGGTCGTTGTTCAGCAAAATAATCAAATACTAAAGAAAACTGCACTTTTTTTTTTTTTTGGACGTTAGTTTTTGGAAATGTATTCATTTAGAGTAAAAAAAAAAAATATTTGAATCACAGTTATGCAATATATTTTCTTGAAACTCAATCTACTTCTGTATCTCACCAAAACCAACATTTCCCTGCAACTTCATGAGAAACCACCAGTTAATTCTTTACCACATCCCTCCAAAAAAATTCTTAATCGATTGTTTTTTTTTCCCATATTGTTGATAAGTATTTGTCGACGTGTCTCCATCAACGTTATCCTTCTTATCATTATCATTATTCCACCTAATGCCCTTAATAGTTCCCATTACTTACTTCGAAGACTTGAGTCTCTCCCTTACACTTCCATTAGTCTTTCATCACCTCCCCCCTGTTCGTCCTCCTCCTGTTCTCATGCACACACCGCCTCCAGTATATTTCAGCGAAATGATCGTCTTTCCCAGTACATAGCTGGACTGCTTGAGACTCTTCCATTTCCTCTAGTAGCAAGTGATATTTTCCCTCATGTTCGTCCTTCTGTCCTCACGCACACACCGCCTGCACTACTTCTCACCAAAGTAGTCGTGTAAAAAAAAAAAAAATGCGAATGTTGGGAAACTTTCGCATCTGTAGAGTACTCCCATTTGCCAATGAAGGCTCGAAACAGTTGACATATTAGAAAAAGGCAAACAACGTGTAGTCGCAATGTCTTTTACAGATGTCGCTATATGAGAAAAAAAAAAACTTGCGTCGCTGTCACAATGTTCAGGCTTAAATGTCGATTAAGTTTGCAAATAATAAGAGGTGTGCTTCGCTTTAAGAAATCTCTCGTGCTATCGCCTTCGTCTACATTTCTATGGAACAATAAAGAACCCAAGTACTATATCTTTACTCTTTCGTCTACTGAGAAAACATGAAAAAAAAAAGCTTTCTCGTGAGTGATAAGCAGATGCATCGTTTATTAAGTTCCTAATTATACAAGTAGCGTATCTCTGTTATCTTCTCTCCGCTAGGAAACCTAAAAAATAATAAAAAACCCAAAACTGTATCTCCCTTTAGTTCTCCCTCTCTCAAGATAACACCCAAGAAATCCAGTCTTCTCTAAGTGATAAGCAGATGCGTTACTTTCATAATGCCTACACTTCTAATGCAAGGGACTCTGATGAACTATATCACCTTTTAGTGTCCCCTCCTTAGGAAACACTTAAGAAATTCATGCTTCCTTGCGAGTGACAAGTAGATGCATCGCCCTCATACGTTACATATTACTAATACGAGGGAGTCTGTCTCATCTCTCCTTACACCCTTCCCTTCACTAATAAAGTAAACAATGAACACCTTAAGTACTACATGTCCCTTTACTACCCCTCCATCCTTTAGAAACACAAGAATCCCAAGCTTCCTCGCAGCTCATGACCATTTCTGATACAATGGAGTCTACATGAACCATATATGTGTGTACTCTCCCATTCCCGAAGAAACACGTCAGCAAATCCCATGACAGCTGTGTGAGGATCAAGGCGCGTCTCAAAACAGTCGTCTTGTAGAATTTCCAGGGCATGAATAAGACAAGACTTCTGCATGAGGCAGTCACGTGACAAGGTGGCGGGCGTTTAAAGGAAATGAGGAGGAGGAGGAGGAGGAGGAGGAGGAGGAGGAGGAGGAGGAGGAGGTTTGTTCCCAAGAGGCTGTTTGTGGTCTTCTGCCGTATCTTTTATAGACACAAGACAGCTAAGGCAGGAGGAGGAGAAGGAGGAGGAGGAGAACGACGACGATAATAATATAAGAGAGACAAAGAAGAGGAAGAAGAAAAGATGAAGGAGACGAACAGGAGACAGCGAACAGTAGGAGGACGATGAAAAGAATAACGAAAAAAATAAAATTATATATATATATATATATATATATATATATATATATATATATATATATATATATATATATATATATATATATATATATATATATATATATATATATATATATATATATATATACTCGTATATATATATATGTATATATATATATATATATATATATATATATATATATATATATATATATATATATATATATATATATATATATATATATATAAAAGCAGATACAAAAAAGAAAGAAATCGGGCAAAAATAAAGAATAAGAAGTCAAAGAGTAAAAATAGGAAGAAGAGCAAAGTATGAGAAGATTATATGAGATACCAAAACAAGTGAAACACGAGACGATACGTATGTTAAACTCACACGAACAAATAAATAAATAGATCAATAAAAAAATATATAAAATCACTAACAAGAAGGGGTAAAAACTGAGATGATATATTCTACTCAGATGATATATTCTACTCTAATTGTTAACAGGAGTGAAACCGTAGAAACGCGGAAAGGGGAGCAAAGAAAGAAAATTGAAACGCGCGCGCGCACGCACGCACGCACACACACACACACACACACACACACACACACACACACACACACACACACACACACACACACACACACACACACACACACACACACACACACACCAATCACTACAAGGAAGTAATAAAGCCATACCAATATCAAGTATTACATATTTTGGAATAGCAACAATTTTTTTTTCTGCAAAGCATGACGGAATCTTTCCATTTTCTGAGTGGACAAAAAGCAAATAAAAAATTTTCATTTACATACAAACTTAAAAAAAATAAAAAGGTGACGAATGGTAAAGTAATAAAATTAAAGGAAGAGGAGGAGGAGGAGGAGGAAAAAGATGAAAAAATAGAGAAAACTACAAATATCACTTGATGCAAAAGAACGCAGAGAGAGAGAGAGAGAGAGAGAGAGAGAGAGAGAGAGAGAGAGAGAGAGAGAGAGAGAGAGAGAGAGAGAGAGAGAGAGTCCCCGTTCTTTTAACGGATATTACTAGTTCTTCATTCAATATCTCCCTCGTTCGATTAGTTTCAACATTTATTTCCTTTACTTCCTTACATATTCTCTCTCTCTCTCTCTCTCTCTCTCTCTCTCTCTCTCTCTCTCTCTCTCTCTCTCTCTCTCTCTCTCACATTTCATTCACTTGACTGACGTCAGACAATAATTTTCTCATTAAAATTTCAAAATGTTCCTTTCTTCTTCTCTGGTACATTTTATGAGATGAATTAAGTTTTACATTTTGTATTTTCATCCAAGAAACTGGAAACGAGCACTGCTTATACATTAAACCTACCTCTCTCTCTCTCTCTCTCTCTCTCTCTCTCTCTCTCTCTCTCTCTCTCTCTCTCTCTCTCTCTCTCTCTCTCTCTCGTGTGTAGTGTAGTGTGTAGTGTGTCTGTTGTGTGATTGTGTAGTGTAGGGAATCTTTTTAAACTATCTATATATCTCTCTATCTATCTTTCTATGTATGTATATATGTATCTATCTGTCTGTTTATCTGCCTAGGTATCTACGAATTACCCTCTGTACATTTATAATCTACGTATTATAATACTGTATCATGCACGTCTATCCGATTCCAGCACAATTTTTTTTTACAACCGGTAAACTCTCCCTTTATTGTAAAGTTGAGACCACATTGTTCTACATCTGTGAGTCAGTAGATTACTGACTCACAGATGTAGATGTAGATGTTAAGAGAGAGTCGCCTGAGGTGTGCTTTACACTCACAAACTGACCTTTATATTTGAAAAAAAACAGCTACAGCCCGTCAGTGAGGGGTGCAATAGTGTTATTGCCTTCTCATAGTTATTCCTCTTCAGAAAGCAATGATTCGTGTGTTAACAGCAGTGGCTTCTTTCACTGATAAACTTGGGGAATTCCCTCTGTGATATCGTACTTGTATATCACTACGAGTTTATGTCTATTCTTGTTTTGTCCACCTTACTAATGCAAGAGTTAAACAATGCATTCACCCTTTCACTGGCACACTCAGAAGTTCTCTTTGGCATCTTATTTCCACGTCCCTACGGCTTTGTATTTATTCTTATTCTGTCCATCTTAGTAATGCAAGAGTTAAGCAGTATTTTGACTCTCACATCTTTCACTAGCAAACTCAGGAATTCTGTTTGATGCTGTATTCCCACAGTCCTATGATTTTCTGCTTATTTCTACCTATATTCTGTGCACCTTACTAGCGCAAGAGTTCACCGGTATATTCACTCTCACCATTCACTGGAAAACTTAAGAATTCTCTGTCTGACGTCGAATTTCCATCTCTTAACGATTTTCTATTTTTTTTTTATTTTGATCATATTATGTCCACTTTATTAATGCACGAGATATCGTGTTTTCACATACCTAATAACTTCAATTTTTATTCTTATCAATTGACTGTTCAACTCACTAACGCAAGAATTTAAAAAATGCATCCACTATTCCACCTCTTTCAGCGGCAAACTCTGGAACTCTTTTCAGGATTATAATTTTCTTCAACACCACCTTTAGATATATTGGTCTCCCTTCCTCTCTTCCTCTCACCCCCCCCCACTCTCTCTCTCTCTCTCTCTCTCTCTCTCTCTCTCTCTCTCTCTCTCTCTCTCTCTCTCTCTCTCTCTCTCTCTCTCTCTCTCTCTCTCTCTCTCTTTCACAAGAACAAAAGGCAAGCTGCAACAAGCCATCAAGTGTATACGTATCAGTCCCTGTATGAAACACACCTACCTTTTTCCACCTATCATCCCCACCTTTTCTTTTTTTTTTTTTTAAGCTTCCTCATGACTCGGCATTAACAGCTCAATTACCTATCTTGTTCCTTCTGTGAAGGATTTCATGATTGCAGTGGTAGTTTAACAAGCACTGTGCTTCACTTGCTTCATCAACTTTGTGCCGCGTGAGGACATTCGCAGTATTGAAGAAAGAAAGCGTTTAATCCTTTTCTGCACAATAAATTTCTGAACTTCCTCACATCCTTTAGCCGGAATCTGTAGAACAAATCCTTTATAATTAGTCAGAATATAACAAAGATGTAGTAAATCATAGCGGATGTTTAACTCCATATAATTTATAACTCCATGATGGAAGAAAATATATCGCAAATTTTAAATCCCTTAGTGGCATCCAGATCACAATGTTACTGAAAACGTACCACAACAAGTGTCCCAGGCTGAAACCACTCTGGAGCTGCCTGCTGCTTCTGTCACGCACACTCCCCATGAATGAATGTCTTTGAGGAGACATAACCACTCTGGAGCTCCCTGCCCTGCTTCTGTCACGCCACACTCCCCATGAGATGAATGTCTTTGAGGAGACATAACCACTCTGGAGCTGCCTGCCTGCTTCTGTCACGCCACACTCCCCATGAATGAATGTCTTTGAGGAGACATAACCACTCTGGAGCTGCCTGCCTGCTTCTGTCACGCCACACTCCCCATGAATGAATGTCTTTGAGGAGATATGTTTCAAGACACATCATACAATTCTGGATTATATTTTCAATAATTTTCTTAAGGGACTGGCACATGAATGGGCCTTTGTTTCTGCCTTTGTTGCTCTTCACCAGTGCCCATCTTACAAAAAAAAAAAAAAAAATAAATAAATAAAAAATAAAATAAAATAAAATAAAATAAATAAATAAATAAAAATCTTGAACTACTTGATTATAAAAAACACTTCTTATGAACACTAACATTTATGTTCTCCAGACTGTAAGGAAACGGATTGTGTTATTCGTGAAAGCGTATCAGACAACGTGTCCTTGGATAAACTCAGATGATTTCTTTGATTCCTTGGCAATGAAAACGCAAAAATTTTACATCTTATAAACTTTAAATCCTCTTGTGTTATCCAGCTTATAATGAAACACATGCCTTATCACTGCTAACATACAAGAACACGGGTTACTGTCACACTGCTTCACACAGACGATAAAAAAAAAAAAAAAATAAATAAATAAATAAAATAGTAAAATCCTCTATCTTATGAACTTTAACTCCTGGTGTGTGATCCAGTTTATAATGAAACAGAAGCATCATTACTGTCAACATACAAGCACACGTGTCACTACCTTCACACAGATGATAAAATAAAAACCAAACAAACATCGTAAAATCCAACATCCTACACACAGTAAAACCTCTTATTGGCATCACATTATAATTGAACCTCCCACGGTGTTGCTGGAAACGTACACAAACACGTGTCCTTCACCGCCCTCTCTTTTGTACCTCGGTCGCTTCTCGCCTAGGAGGTTCAATAAAGACTCCTCTCTCAGCGCTGGTCGCCTCATGGTCAGCCAGGAATGAACGAACACTCGCGCACCACAACTTGTGGAATCAATCTACATATGGAATACTACTTTCCTTTTTCCTTTGCATCGTCTCAGCTTCAATACATTCCCACGTGGGCATAAAGAGAAGGTAAATAATGATTGTAATGTTGCTGTGGATTCTGTTGCAGTTCCGTGAATTTGTCCAGCTGCATCCAGTGTGCCTTGCCACAGGTTTCATTTAGTTACTTTTTTATTTTATTTTTATTTTTTTTTCTCTTCTTTCTCTTCCTTATTATTATTTTTTTTCCATCATACCCTACTCTGCCATTCTCTGAGCTTCTCTTCATATGTTTTTATCTCTTCTCATATAATATTTCTGCTAATTGTTAGAAGTTTCTTTACTTTTTTATTTATTTTTTTTTTTTTTTCCTCCTCTTTCTCCTACTTATTCTTTTCTTCTTCCCACACTATCTCTTTATACTTTTAACTTCTCTTTATACTCTTTTCTTTCTTCCTCAAGTAACACTTCTACCAATAACACGCCACGGTCTAACCTATTCCACATAACTACCCAAATATGTTCTCCTCTATCCTAATTAATTATCTAGCCATTGTTTCTTTCGTTCCACTTAATTCACAAGTAACTGTCCAAATATTAAATTACCATGTTCTCCTTTATCCCATCTAATTAACTGACCATCCTCTTGTATCCCATCTAACTACCCACTCACTGTCTCTTCTATCCTAACTACTTTCTCCTCTGTTTCATGTAATTAGGTAAAGTCTCCTTTCCTAACTACTTTCCTCTCTGTTTCATATAACTAGGTAAAGTTTCCTTTATCTCACCTTTCTTACAAGCAACTTTCTTTTTTTTTCGAATTCAGTTACCTAGTATTTCTCCTCTCTTCCACTTCAATGGATAATATCTTTCCTATCCCAACTAATTTACTAGCTATAGTCTCCTCCATCCAGCTAGTCTCCTCTATTCACTCTACTTAACCACACTCAATAATTAGCCACTCTCCTTCACCCGACTACTCGTAAACAAACAGGCCACGGTCTGCTCTATCCCTCCCAATCCAATCTTTACACCATCAAATCAACCATCTTGCCAAGAATTAAGATACCGCCCTCCCTATTTTTACAGCCCAGTAAAATTCATGACGGTAATCCCTACCCTCTCTAATTATCGGTCTTTTTGTCACCATTCCCAGTTTTATGAAGGGCGAGGCGCGTTGAGATGGGCGAAGCATCCGACCATAAGGGATTGAATTCAAGGGGTAAATATTGGCTAAGCTGTACCCTGGGAGACTTGATTATACCGATTGTGTGCTGAGTGCATTGGGTTTTTGATGTAGTGTTGTGAAAAGAGTTTTGTATTGCTGGTTGTGGTGGGTAGTGGTGGTGGTAGTGGTTGTTCTAGTAGTAGTAGTAGTAGTAGTAGTAGTAGTAGTAGTAGTAGTAGTAGTTGTAGTAGTAGTAGTGTAGTAAAACTGATGTATGTTTCATTTTTTTTTTCTACTGTACAATGAATAAATTATTTTTACTGTGTGTGTGTGTGTGTGTGTGTGTGTGTGTGTGTGTGTGTGTGTGTGTGTGTGTGTGTGTGTGAGTGTGTGTGTGTGTGTGAGGCACTCTCTCTCTCTCTCTCTCTCTCTCTCTCTCTCTCTCTCTCTCTCTCTCTCTCTCTCTCTCTCTCTCTCTCTCTCTCTCTCTCTCTCTCTCTCTCTCTCTCTCTCTCTTCTTCCTTTCCATTATTCGAATATCCTTTACAAATAACTAGTCATATATTTACGTAAAATTAGCCCAAGAAGTGGTGTCAAATTGTAGATCTCTGGGACAGAATACGAGCGTACTATTATCAGAAAACTTCCTCCATGAACAGCAGTGTTTGGAATGCTAGCGAAAAGTGACTGTAGCGATGAAAAGGTTTAATGCAATTGTACAAATAAAGTTCTGGACAATATTCCTATTCTCTCTTTCCTTTGCCCTTGGAAGCAATTCTTAAGTGTTCTGAATGGAGACGTAGGGGGTAAAGGGAATAAAGGTCAGGAAATGACCACTTTATTCCTGACTAGTAATTTCGTAAGAAGGACAATACTAACTACCTC
>NW_026973722.1:152500-157500 GCF_035594125.1 Scylla paramamosain
CAACAACTAAACACTTGCACGAAACAGTGACACTATTAAAATGAACATGAACAAGGAGACCACTTGAAATGTTGAGGCCAAGAGAAGGTTGACAAGTGGTGATTGGAGACGCTGCATCCTGTTTCCTACTAGTTTCTCAATGCACAAATAATAAACGTCGACTAAACAGATACGCAGAACACAGGGTGATCAGAAACACTGCAGCTTATTACCTTCCTTACTTCCTCTATGCGCAAGTAACAAGCAAGTAATGACTGAACAAATACGTAAAATATGGGTTGACCAAAAACACGCCAGGCTGTTAACCTTTCAGTTCCTCTATGCACAAATAATAAATAAACAAAACACATGCACACAAAATAGTGACTAGTACATTACCAACATCGACAGGAAGACAACACCGATCAGAGCAGGGAGGGAATATGACGCCTTTAAGGAGACTGGGGAGGCGATTCCAACACCCCCCGCGACTCTCCACGGCACAGTCTACACCGCCGCCTCGCAGTTTCTCACGACCACTGCACACAGTAATGTTACGGAGGCACAATTACCGGGGGAAACTAACACAACGGGCCGTCACCTTTACGTCACCACGAGATAATGGAGAGGCGACCAAAAACTGAATGAGTCTCTTCGTTCAGTTTACAGCACACGGTATTGCTACGGACGCACAAGTACTGAGGAAACTAGTACGCGGCCCGCTGTCTTGACGTAACCACGCGGCAGTGGCGCGAGGCGAGCAGGACTAAGGCGGCTGAGAGTTACAGATCCAGTGTCTCAGTTCGAAGGTTCGTTGTTTCGAGTATTTTTCACGCAGCTGAGCCAAATGTCCATGGTCTCACAGTGCGGGAAATATCTATCGCATTCTTTAGTGTGTAGGAGAATACGTGAATTAAGGATGAGGTGTAATAATTATCAGATCTCCAGATCTCAATGGTCTTTATTGTCACGTGAGACTAACCCGCGCTAACTCGAGTCATACATTGAAGCGTTACGTTGCCAGATTCGTCACGGAACATTAATCCAAGACGTGTGTGTGTGTGTGTGTGTGTGTTGTGTGTGTGTGTGACGGGGAGAGAGAGAGAGAGAGAGAGAGAGAGAGAGAGAGAGAGAGAGAGAGAGAACTGCATGATTTCTATTCGAATTTTTTCTTTATCTTTTATTTATTTTTTTATCTATTATTTATCTATTTATTTATTGTTTGGGTGGGTATACACTCAGTGCCACCACCACCATCGCAATTTGTGGCGGTGTGTTTCAGTCACTGTCATCATAATCATCATCATAATTCTCCTCATCTTTCTTTTCCTCTTCCTCCTTTTCTTCCTCCTCCTCGTTCTCCTTTTCCTCCTCTTCATCATCATCATATTCTCTTCCTCTTCCGCCTCATCATTAGAAATTTGTTCCTTTCCTCCTCTCTTCCTCCTCTTTCTCCTCCTCCTCTCTCTCTCATCTCCTCCTCACCATCATCATCACCATCATCATAATCTCCATCTTTCTCATCACAATCACCACAACCTTCACCTTCTCCTCCTCATCACCACCACCACCACCACCATCACAATCTATTTCTAATAATACTGCAGTACAAATGTCTTCCAATCATCCTATACGCATCATCATTTTTGTCTATTCCAGGTCACCACCGCAGCAACACTTCTCTCTTCTCTCCAAGTGAAATGAATCTGTGAGCACTGCCTTGTTTTACCATCCTTTCGTTGACATTCTGCTTCCCTAATTGTCTGTGTATCACTGGCTCCGCGCTTACTGTGCCCCTGCGTATTGTCAACTTACTTCTTCAGTGCACTATCACCATCAAGAAGCGGGGTCGGGATTCACTTAAATGGACATGCCGTGACTCTCTCTATATATGACGAGGACAGACGAGACTACGAGTGAATATACCGGGTCAGTTTTAGTCTCTTCGTAAGCTATTCAAACGAAACACTCCTCTTATTTGTTCGGGAGCTTATCAACTTAGGAAGCGTTTTTGGTTGATAGCTTACGAAAAAGACTGTGGAATTGATCCTTTTGCATTACCAGTTCAGTTTTCGGTACTCTCCCAAACGACAAGCAGTGTGCAAAGTTGATTGTGGAACCTGATGACGGCTAAAGCACTTTTGTTGGTTAGCTAGCAAGAGGAAAAAAGGGTGACTCTGGAACTGGCCTGTCAGCAATAAGGCGGCAGTTTGAAGGGTTGGATTGGATGGGGACGATAGGTGGAAATAGGTAGGTGTGTTTTGTACAGGGACTGCCACGTGCAGACCTGATGGCTTTTTACAACTTTCCTTATTTTCTTAAGTTCTCATGTTCTTTTAAGGAGGAGAAGGAGTGGTCAGACTTTTCTCGCCTTCCACCTCTGTCTCTGTCTGTAACCCTCTTCACTGCTATTTGACACATCTTTTAATCACTAACCACTCCGAGACATATTTTCTTCTAAATTGCAAAATGTATTCCTTTCTATGCCTTGTGTTTCCTGTAGATGGTGATGAGGGGAACGTACGTTGTTTTAGTGTTGTGAATTGTTGCATACCGCAGTGGAAGGGCAGCAGGGTGTTGCGTCATGGCCTTCCCACTTCCCAGTCTTCTTATCTTGACTGGTGCGAGGTCGTCACGGTGGCCTGTGCTTTTACTGACGGCATGGCGTATTTCTTCACTCATTACATGGTCTACCTAATAAATAGTCACGATTTATGTTTATTACACCGGTGCGAACAAGACAAAAATTTTACGTTACACAGTTTTGATAAAGAAAAATTCAAGTAGGTGGGAAATATTAAGGAATTTTTTATTACACCCAATGAAAATAAATAGAAAAATCGGTAAGTACGTCTTTTTTTTCTTAAGAATAACATATTTTAGTCTATTTTTTTAATATATTTTAATCTTCCTTTCTGACACTACCTATTTTTTTTCTTTCCAGAAAATAATCCCTCAAATTTTTTACTCCTTAGGGCTTCAACTGAACGATTCCAAATAATTTCCTAATAATATATTATTTTTATGTGTGTGTGTGTGTGTGTGTGTGTGTGTGTGTGTGTGTGTGTGTGTGTGTGTGTGTGTGTGTGTGTGTGTGTGTAAGTAAGTAAGTAAGTAATGTTTATTGCTTTATAATATTAATACAAGAATTAATATAACATTTGCATTTTGTAGCGAAGTGTTGAGCCGCGCAGCTCGTGCAGACTTGCTTGAGTTGAGCCATTGTCACACAGAGAGCAGTCACGCTTTGGTGTGAATGATCGTTTTCAAAGATATACATCATCACACACCAAAAAATATATAAATTAACGTTAATTATATGCGTACACATACATACACATATTCACACACACACACACACACACACACACACACACACACACACACACACCACACACACACACACACACACACACACAAGTATACCTCCATTATCACACACACATAGTCACATACATATACTTACATATACACTTAGGCATACATACATACATATATACATACATACATACATACATACACACACACATACATACATATATACATATACATGAGTAATATAACTGGAACATTTGTGGGAAACAATAGTAATTTCAACAAAATAATTATAGCATAACTAACCTTACAGAATTATACTTCTATTTAGATATAACACATTAGTAATAGTAATTAGTGACATTATCTACAGCAATAAATGAAGAAAAAGACTGAGTTACAATTGATATTATATATTTTGTAAATTTAATAGATTTTTTTACTTATTTATATCTATATAGTTTTCCTTCTTTCATCTTTTTTTTTTTTTTTGTATCCAGAGATAAGGTGTTAAATGTTCTTGAAACAAAACTAATAACATTATTTTCTAGATAAATCACTTCAGAATGTTGGGCAAACTAAATCTATATTAATACTTCTAGTATGCTGAGTACTCTCTATGAACTTAAAAGCAGTGTTTTGTCCTATTCTTTTGTAAATTATTAGTAAGGTAAAAAAAAATTAAGAATAGAGTGAAAATTAAGAATATTTAATGAAAAATAAAAGTTGGCTGTCAAGTCTTTTTTTTTTTTTCATGAAATAAATACACCGAAAAATTTAATTGTGAATTATAATTAGCTTTGAGAGAAATGAGTGGCATGTACTGGCCCAGATAGCCACACAACATGTTCCATCTTTTTAAGTTAATTCTTTATATTCATCTTTAAAGCTATGAATGCTCCATGTGTGTGTGTGTGTGTGTGTGTGGTGTGTGTGTGTGTGTCTGTGTCTGTGTGTGTGTGTGTGTGTGTGTGTGTGTGTGTGTGTGTGTGTGTGTGTGTGTGTGTGTGTCTGTGTGTGTGTGTGTGTGTGTGTGTGTGTGTGTGTGTGTTATGCCTATTACACATCTACAAGACTATTTTTATTTCTATTCAAGTTGGACAAAAAATGAGATTGTAACTTTTTGTATTACGTGTGTTTTTTGTCAGTAAACAACAACAGCAGCAGCAGCAGCAACAGCAGCTACTGCTACTACCACTACTACTACTACTACTACTACTACTACTGCTACTACTACTACTACTACTACTACTACTACTACTACTACTACTATTACTACTACTACTACTACTCACATATGTATAGGTGTTAGCGTTGAGCATACTGTTTGATGCGGTCTCCCTGAAGATTCTTGGGTCATTTCTCAACAACCTGAAGGCTTTCCTGGTGGCAGATTGTGCTGCATTACAATCAACACATCATTAACAATAGCATCATCAATATTTTCATTCATTTTCAACTTTTTATATCACCAGATCTGTCACGTCACTATTTACTTTTTGTAATGTCATTATTCTATCAAGTACTTTCCAGCTCTTCTACATTTCCTCAACAGTTTCATATTTTCCAAGCCTCCTTTACTTTCCCTATTTATTTATCCATCTGTTTATTCCTGTCCTTGTATTTCCTCCATCCATGCTCCCAACCCTCTGATTCTTCCCTTGTCCTCTTCCTCTTCCTCACACACTCCATCACTCCATCCTCTA
>NW_026973722.1:162500-190000 GCF_035594125.1 Scylla paramamosain
GGCCAGCCACATCGACACTGTTGGCGTCTCTCGATGGACTCAGTGCTGTGTGAGTGAGTGCACGAAACTCAAAACAAACTCTAAAAACTAAGTGCTGTGGTGTCGCTGTTTTATTGCTTAAAAAGACACAGCAACATTCGTGACGTGCCTCCAGTAACCAGAGACGCAGAGTGCCTCACTCAGAAACACTCACAAACATCACGTTACTCTATTTCCCGCAAACGGGTGAATTCTCCTGTAAATAGTGCTTTAATTGAACTCTCCCTCAAGCCTATTAATATAAAGCAAACTTAAATACAGTGTTCCTGCCGCTGGTACAACACAGCAACACAGCAGCGGAACATGCAGCGTTGTTCATCAGTTTTCTGTCCTTGACGTCTGCTATTACTTTCCGTGAACGTTTTTGTGTTTTGTGGTCTGATTCCATCAAATTATTGGACGGACTGACAGATCTGCCCTCAGCGCTCGACTGCAGTAGTAAAGAACAGAAAAAAAGTGATATATGTACACAACATAAAGAAACAAAGGCACCGCAAGACTTCATACCATATATTTCCGGTCACCAGTGATTGCATCACTGGCGTATAAATGTAAATTGGAAAATGTGGTAGAAGTTATTCTTATACTTACATAATAATACAGAAGAAATAAATAAAATGTTTTAATCAGAATCTTACACACACACACACACACACACACACACACACACACACACACAGGTGTAATGGTGTGTTGTGTCGGTGATGGTGCAGCACGTGTGCCAGTCACTACACAACACAGGGGCGGGTTCCCACAGGCGGCTCCAGATCCGAGGACTGCCGACCGTTCTAAAGTTCTTGAATTTCCCCTACCACCATTTTCACTCCATGACTGATACTCCCATAACAGTCCACAGTACTTAACTTTATCTTATTATCGTTGTTAATATGAATATTCACATTAAAAACAATAGCAGTAATTCTTATTGAACTTTTGGTGAGGCACGAACACAGTTAGGGAAATACTCTCTATAGCTATGGGGTTCCCATGGTTCAGTGGATAGAGTGACAGTCTTTGGAACTTTAGATGCAGGGCGCCAGCGTTCGAATCCCTATAAATCATACAAAAAATAAAAGAACATAAAAGATGGCTTGATAAAAATGATTAGCATCATAATAAACAGTATTTTTCTTTAATTAACGCGAACATAAGATGAGGAAATAGACAAACTTTACAGTTAATTTGTTGGGTCCTCGTGGCTTAGTGGGCAGAGTGATGCATTACAAGTTTGGCGAGAGGGAAGCATGGGTTCGAACCCCCACTCGGAACTTGGTAAAAATTTCACAAAAATTTCACAGAGCATCCACTCCAAAACCATGTAATGGGGCTGCCCAGGGGAGCAAGGAAGGTGTTCTGACCTCTCATGCTTCCACCACTTGGACCCCCCTGGCAACTACAAAGACCACCAAACTGACACACTCAGTCTGTTAAGGTCAGATTAGGAGAGCTTAGGATAGCTTAGGATAGGGTCAGTTCAGTGATCTATGTAACTGCCAGGGTCAGGAGCAAAGATCAGCAGAAACACTACCATCAGCAGATGGAAGAGGATGAAGCGGCAGCACTAACACCACCGAGGGAGAGATTAAAATAAAAAATATGTAATTACAATGAGAAAAATGAATTACAAGTAGAAAAATTGCAATTAAGAAAATAAGCGGCAAAACTAACATCACCAGGGGAAGCATTAGAATTAGAACAAGTAGACTTAGGAAAATGTATTACAATAAAAAAAAATGAATCACAATTAAAAATATATTACAATTAAAAGAATAAAACTGAAGAAAATTAGAATTAGAATAATTTGAATTAGAATAATTAGAATTAGAATAATTAGAATTTTCTAGAATAATTAGAATTAGAAACAGAAGAATTATAATTTTAATTAGAAGGATAAGAAAAAATTGATTTAAAGAATTATAATTACAATTAGAAGAATTAAAATAAGAATTAGAATTAGAATAATTAGAACTGGAATCAAAAGAATTAAAGAATTAGAAACTACAACAGCATCAGAGCGGAAGCAGTATTTAATGTATTTCTGGTGATCTGGCAGTCAAAAATTATAGGATAAGTGTCTTGAAACCTTCCTCTTGAAAGAGTTCAAGTCATAGGAAGGTGGAAATACAGACACAGGCAGGGAGTTCCAGGGTTTACCAGAGAACGAAATGAATGATTGAGAATACTGGATAACTATTGCATTAGAGAGGTGGACAGAATAAGGGTGTGAGAAAGCAAAAAGTCTTGTGCAGCGAGGCTGCGGGAAGAGGGAAGGCATGCAGTTAGCAAGATCAGAAGAGCAGTTGGCATGAAAATAGCGGTAGAAGATAGCAAAAGATGTAACAATGCGGCGATGAGAAAGAGACTAAAAACAGTCAGTTAGAAGAGAGGAGTTGATAAGACGAACAGCTTTTGATACCACCCTGTCTAAAAAGAGCGGTATGAGTGGAACTCCTCCTCCTCCCAGTACATGTAAAGCGTACTCCATATATGGGCGAATAAGGACGGATTCAGAGTTAGCAGCTGGGGGTCGTGACAAAAACTGGCGGAGACGTCTCAGAACACCTAACTTCATAGAAGCTGTTTTAGCTAGAGAGGAGACGTGAAGTTTCCAGTTTAGATTATAAGTAAAGGACAGACCGAGGATGTTCAGCGTAGAAGAAGGGGACAGTTGAGCATCAATGAAGAAGAGAGGATAATTGTCTGGTAGGTTGTGTCGAGTTGATAGATGGAGGAATTGAGTTTTTGAGACATTGAACAATACTTAATTTGTTCTGACCCAATCAGAAATATTAGAGAGATCAGAAGTCAGGCGTTCTGTGACTTTCCTACGCGAACTGTTTACTTCCTGAAGGGCTGGACGTCTATGAAAAGACGTGGAAAAGTGCATTGTGGTATCATCAGCGTAGGAGTGGATAGGACAAGAAGCTTGGTTCATACCATTGATGAATAATAAGAAGAGAATGAGTGACAGGACAGAATCCTGAGGAACACCACTGTTAAGAGATTTAGGAGAAGAACAGTGACCGTTTACCACAGCAGTAATAGAACTTTCAGAAAGGAAACCTGAGATGAAGTTACAGAGAGAAGGATAGAAGCCGTAGGAGGGTAGTTTGGAAATCAAAGCTTTGTGCCATACTCTATCAAAAGCTTTTGATATGTCCAAGGCAACAGCAAAAGTTTCACCAAGATCTCCAAAAAGGATGACCAAGACTCAGTAAGGAAAGCCAGAAGATCATCAGAGCTGCCTTGACGGAACACATACTGGCGATAATATAGAAGGTTATGAAGTGATAGATGTTTAAGAATCTTCCTGTTGAGAACAGATTAAAAATCTAGATAATCAGGGAATTAAAGCAATAAGACGTTAGTTTGAGGGATTACAACGGTCACCCTTTTTAAGAACAGGCTGAATGTAGGTAAGCTTCCAGCAAGAAGGAAAGGAAGATGTTGACAGAGAGAGTTGAAAGAATTTGACTAGGCGAGGTACAAGCACGGAGGAACAGTTTCAGAGAACAATAGGAGGGACCCCATCAGGTCCATAAGCCTTCCGAGGGTTTAGGCCAGCAAGGGCATGGAAAACATCATTGCAAAGGATTTTAATAGGTAGCATAAAGTAGTCAGAGGGTGGAGGAGAGGGAGGAACAAGCCCAGAATCGTCCAAGGTAGAGTTTTTAGCAAAGGTTTGAGCGAAGAGTTCAGCTTTAGAGATAGATGAGATGGCAGTGGGAAAGATGAAAAAGCAAAGTTATTGAAGATGTTTTTGGCTAGGTGGCAGAAGTCATGAGGGGAGTTAGATCTTGAAAGATTTTGAAACTTTCTATTGATGGAGGAGTTTTTTGGTTAATTGGAGAAGAGAGTTAGCATGGTTCCAGGGAGAAATATAAAGTGCATGAGATTCAGGTGATGGAAGTCTCAAGTACCTTTGAGTATTGTTTAATTTCATTTGAACATTTTTTTTTTTTTTATCACAAAACTATGAGTGAGCCAGTGAACCAGATATTTCTGGCAATTCACAATTTCAACACAGTTTCAATTCACAATTACAACTAACGACTGCTGTCGTTAGTTGTAATTTTAGCCTTACTGTGAAAAACAATGCACTTCGATTTAGAGGCATCATGGCCACTCCATCCTTAAGTTTTTAATGATTGAAGCGAGGTTTTCATATCAAACTTCTCTTTTTCATTGCATGTAACTTTCAGTTTATCTAAAAGCCATTCCTCATCTTTATCTGTTGTACATACAATCACTGTTACCACCATTCATTAATCTCTTACTAAACACTTCAATAACATTATTAATATAATTTTCACCGTCAGTAACACCAGACCACTTTGTTTTATCAGACTGTTGCTTAACCTCTTTCAAAAATTCTTTCATATTCTTGTTTCCAATTTTTTTCTTGAATTGCGACAGATCTTTCTTCCGTTTCATTTTTCTCACACAAAGACAAAGCCTCTTTGAACACTTTCCCACTCATATTAATTTTCCGACATTCATCAGAGTTTCTATTTCTTCCAGTAATTAGCCATTATTGATAATCGTCCCGTGATTTAGCATACAAATGTTTGACTCGTCTATTCCATCCTGGTATTACACTGAACTTGTTCCTGTCAATAATCTGCTGTGCATAATGACTAGGAGAGTACAAAACATTACCACCAATTATCATATCAATCTCCTCAATTTGTGCAAGGTGGTCAGCTTTCTGGCAACCAACACTACACCATCTAGGTGCCTCGCAGGGCATAATGCCTTGTGTATTACCAATAATATTTTAAAATGTATCTGGAAAATCACTTTTTTTTTCCCATTGGATAAAACACTTATTTCCATGTTCAATTATAATAGTGCTACAGACATTGTTAGACACCCAAGTGAACGTTTGCCGCCATTGGTAAATGATCGGATCCGACAAGTTGATACAGAGCCTTAACATGGTTGACACAGACATCCTTTGAGCTTCCTCCTACAATATGGTCTAACCACTTACAGCAGCAGTTACTGTAAGGTATAAAAATCAAAGTGTTACCGTCCATCACGTTAAAATCCAGACAACACAAACAATTTCTCTCACAAAAGGTCACCAAGTTGTTCCAGGCTCTGCTTATAAAAGGATCTGCATCAAAACCACCTAAAATAAAAATTAAATTAAAATCATGATTGATTAAAACACTTGAAATGTTCCAAGGCAAACCACCTGTGAAGATACTCTTCAAGTGTCTTCCTTTCCCATGTTACACTCCTCATACATACATTTATTATAACAATGTTCAAATAACCCACTGGTAATTGCAAAGCAATATAATTTTTCTCAAACAGAAACACCTTTACCTTAAAGGTCAAATCTTTCTTCCATATACAGGCCAGTCCACCTTCACACCTCCCTATATTGGATACAAGAGCCTTTCCAGAGTAGGCAGCTTGCACACTTACACCCTCATATTTCTCACTGACAAAATCTGTCACCAAGTCTGTCCTCTAAAACAAAAGTCTCTTGTAGAAAAATAAATTCATACTGAAAACCAGTTAAAGTGCGAATGACATCAATATTCTTCTTTAAAGAACAACAATTATATGTGCAAACTTTAACATCCATATCGAAAAACAAAAAACGATATATATATATATATATATATATATATATATATATATATATATATATATATATATATATATATATATATATATATATATATATATATATATATATATATATGTATATATATCTATATCTATCTATCTATCTATCTATCTATCTATCTATCTATCTATCTATATATATATATATATATATATATATATATATATATATATATATATATATATATATATATATATATATATATATATATATATATATATATATATATATATATATATATATATATATATATATATCGTTTTTCGATATGGATGTTAAAGTTTGATCATATAATTTTTGTTCTTTAGCTGAAGTCAATACATGAAAATATATATATATACTCGTATATATATATATATATATATATATATATATATATATATATATATATATATATATATATATATATATATATATATATATATATATATATATATATATATATATATAGATAGATAGATAGATAGATAGATAGATAGATAGATAGATAGATAGATAGATAGATAGATAGATAGATACTCGTATATATATATATATATATATATATATATATATATATATATATATATATATATATATATATATATATATATATATATATATATATATATATATATATATATATATATATATATATATATATATATATATATATATATATATATATATATATATATATATATGTATATATATATATATATATATATATATATATATATATATATATATATATATATATATATATATATATATATATATATATATATATATATTTTATTTATTTTTTTTTTCTTTTTAATGTAAGAAGGACACTGGCCAAGGGCAAAAAAAATCAATAAAAAAAATGCCCACTGAAATGCCAGTCCCGTATATATATATATATATATATATATATATATATATATATATATATATATATATATATATATATATATATATATATATATATATATATATATATATATATATATATATATATATATATATATATATATATATATATATATATATATATATCGTTTTTCGTTTTTCGATATGGATGTTAAAGTTTGCTCATAAAATTGTTGTTCTTTAGCTGAAGTCAATACATGAAAATAGCTGGACGAAAATAGTCAAACTGACATTGTCTTTCGACACAAGACCCGATTAACATGAATCAATCAGCACAGGTCCCACAGTGACAAACACATGGAGACAGGACACCAGCCACTTCACCAAACTACATACACCTAATAACTACATACAAATGATGCACCGTCTCACCACAGGTATGGAACTGACGCAAAATTCTCTACCGGGACCCCCGCCATGTTTCATTTATCTCACCCTGTCATCGCTGGAATAATCACTAATACCTATACAAATTAACCCTGCTACTGACCCAAACCTGAATATCGTTGCATAAAGAGTCAAAAGAGATATTTGACACAAAATACAGATCCTGGACACACCTCTGACACGTCTGCACGCTGCCTAAGCTGGGCTCCTCTGAGACCCGGAAACAACAACGATACGTTGTCAGTCACTGCCTGTGTCCGGCTAAAGCAACACAACCCTACAATCCTATTAAACATTAAACATAAACATGTACGAACATTTATGCACTTAATTCCCAAATTTCCCTGCCTAATGCATTTCATGTAATTCAATAGTCCAACATAATTACCAACATAGACGAAGTTATAACTAAAACACCACAGTACAACCCATAAATAAACCACGCCAAGGTGGTTCACTTATTCAGTGATACTTACATATTACACATCACATATTGCATACAACACAGACCTTACATAGAAATAAATTTCTAATATATTGTGATTTTTACTATAATCACAATACATATATGCACTACATTTTTTTCATACTTGGAGGAGACCAGCCGAGGCCACAAAAACCGGAAAATGTCCGTTTATGTCCTGCTGTCATAGAAATAACGCTAACACTGAAACTCAAGTTTAATAACGATTTCTCAATGTAAAGTCATAGGTGAAATAAAAAAAAAAAAAGAAACAGGGTACCATAGTTACCTATTAAAAGATATGAATAAGTGAGGGTACTGGTTAACTCCTGCATTCGCTGCATTTGCATTAAGTTTAGGGTATAACTTTCAAAGTAACCACTCTGACTATAAAACGCACAATCGAATACTTCAGGGATTTAAGTGCCAATAGCTACAATTTAGCTTACAAGTCTTACTCAAATTACCATATTACCATTACCTATTATCCAATGACGTCAGTAATCTTCATTATTATCGCTATTCTCATTGTAATCATTCTCATATGCACTTGATCTGCATCCTGTGCAAAACAAGTCACGTCACCAATTGTGGAGGGATGTCACCACCAAGTAAACAAATCTATCAAAAAGGTTGCTGATCTCGTTACCATCGCTACCGTCACATGACATCCGTACAGAGGCGGTGTTCACTTCCTTGCTAATGAAACACGAGGCCAAACAGCAGAGGTCACTGGCTGATCTGTCATCCCTGTCAGCCCTCCCGGTGACCCGCGCTGACCTTTCTCAATCCATGGTAGATCCCCACGCTAAATGTAGTTGTTATAGTTCAAGTAATGTGGGCGTATGCACACACACACACACACACACACACACACACACACACACACACACACACGGATGTGAAAAAAATGTACATAAAATTTTCTGAACTCATTTCAAACTTTCATTTTCTGGCAAACCAAGCAAGTCAGGGACAAAACTTTTCTAATAAACTTAGTCTTCCGGGGCAGGTTGGGCTGGGACCTCACCAGACTCCTAAAGCAGTACTTCGCTGCCAATTTAAAAAAAGCGGAGTGGGAACAATAGCAGAAATATATGTTCTTTGAATTACGCAACAACGATTATTCAGAGGTGAGTGACCGAACGCTTCCATAACATAGCAAGTCATCACAAGACAGGCGGGTATGTGAGACTGTCTCGTGGATTTTTTTGATAGCATCAGAAAACGTCGTGTAATATTAAAGTGTAACTTCAGGAGTACATTTGCACACTAAACTAGCTTACATTTAGGGAATGTGCTACATTCAAGTCAGACTACACACACACACACACACACACACACACACACACACACGAGTCTCAGGTCAGGGTTCCTAGTGAACGAACGTGTTTAGTGAGCAGTGACCTGACACTAATATAGCCGGCTAGTGTAGACATGGCGCCTTGTGTTGCTGAGTCGACAGGTTGTGTTAGTTCTCCTGTTCTCGAGGCCTTCGTTGCGAAGGTGTCAGAGGTGGAGGCTGAGTTCCATCGAAGGATCTCGGAGGTGCAGGCTGAGTTTCGTGAGAGGATCTCAGACCTACAGGCTGAGTTCTATGAGAGGATCTCAGCACCTGTGGGAGGGTCGTGCCCCACCGTCACCTTACCTAGTAAGGCGACGGAGGAGCAGTGGTCGGTTGTGTGCAGGGGAGCCAAGAGGGTGAAGGTGCTCAGGGCACCTTCCGTGGAGACGAAGAATCCCTTCAATGTGCTGGAGGAGGGGAAGGAGAAGGAGGTGGACAGGGCTGGAGGAGGCAAGAAGGAGGGGGCAGATGCAGTTACCCTGCCCCAAGGTAGAGTGCTTGTGTTTGGTGATAGTCAGGTTAGGCACTTAGATAGTGCGTTCTGTGCTAGGGATAGGAAGCGTAGGTCGAGGGTGTGTTTGCCGGGGGCCGGGATAGGGAAGGTAGCTGATAGGATAGACACGTGCTTGGAAAAAGATGGGACCAAGCCCATTGTTTTTCTCAGTGCGGGAGGGAATGACCTTGGTAAGGTCAGGAGTGAGGAGCTTATCAGGAGGTTTCGACAGGCTTTGGACAGGATTAGGGACAAGGGAGGGATCCCCGTGGTATGTGGTGTCTTGCCGAGGAGGGGAGTTGGTGCTGAGTGGCTGTCCAGGGCTATTACAGTGAATCGCAGGCTCGCGAATCATTGTAGGAGTAATGGATGGACGTTCATCGACAACTGGGACCTTTTCTATGGCAGGGACACCTTGTACGCCAGGGATGGAGTGCATTTGTCACGCCAGGGTGTTCGTGTTTTGGCCGAAACACTCGAGCGGGAGGTAACTGCACTCCAGCACTTTTTTCGTTAGTCGGGAGGGAAGAAGGGGTAGTGAGGAGAAGGCAAGGGGCAAATTAGTTAAATCTAGAAAGGAAGCTAGCTTAGGGATGGTGAGAAATAGCTTAAGTGTTTACTACACAAATTGTAGAAGTATTCTGAATAAAATAGACTTGCTTAGAGGAATAGCGAGTGTAGAGAAATTTGATATCATTGCCTTAACTGAAACTTGGTTAGATATGTCAGGAAAAGTATTTAATCCAGAGGTTAAGATAGATGGGTATACAATGTTCTATAAAGATAGAGAAAACAGGAGAGGAGGAGGTGTCGCGTTATACGTTAGGGACACATTACAGTGCTGTATGAACAATAGAATTAAAACAGATAACAAAGCAGAGTCGATATGGGTAGATATTAAGGAAGGATCGCAGTCAGTAGTACTAGAGGTAGTTTACAGACCACCGACCAGTACAGAGGAAATTAACACCTCACTGTGGCAGGAATTAAATAGAGCAGGCAGGTACAGTCAGGTATGTGTGGTAGGAGATTTTAATTTTAGGAATATCGACTGGAGTCTGATTGTGGGTAACAAGGAAGCAGAGGAATTCCTTAAGGTAATTCAGGATAATTTTTTAAAACAGGTAGTCGTAGAACCCACAAAGGGGAATAATATTCTAGATTTAATTCTTACTAACAGGGAGGAAGCAGTCACGCAGGTAGAGGTTGGAGGACAGCTAGGTAACAGTGACCATAGGGAAATTAGGTACAATCTAGAATGGGAAGAAACTGTTAGAAATAAAAACACTAGTAAAATACCTGACTTTAGGAGAGCAGATTTTGAAGAATTAAAAAGGTACCTCCAAGGAGTGGACTGACAAAGGATGCAGGGTGAGGTCAGGTCAGGGACGGAGTTCAGAGAGATAAGGCAGGATGAGGGAGGTGAGGTGAGGCTCCAGAAGGGAGGAGGAAAGAGGAAGGGGGGAGATAGGTGTGAGTATGTTGGAATGTCAGGTCATGCTGAAATGAGAGAGGTAAGTCAAGGCGAGTTGATGAGGGAGGGGAGAGGATGGTAGGGAACGAGATGAGGGGATTAGGTGAAGTAAATGTAGATGAATTATATAAATATTTCGTAGATAAAGTTCATACAGGTCAGTTAGCAAATATCCCGTATAAAACAATAAGATCACAAAAAAATGACCCTAAATGGATGACTGTTAGGTTAAAGCATTATATAGGGCGTAAGAGAAGTATATATAAGAGATTAAGGGCAGGTGAGGAAGTTTTAAGGACACAGTATAATGAATTAGTTAAAACAGTCAGGAAGTTATCGAGGAAAGCTAAGGACAATTATGAATTAAAGGTAGCCAGCCAGGCGAAGACGGACCCCAAGGGATTTTATCAGGTATACAGGACGAAAAATAAGGATACTGTAGGTCCATTAAAGGCAGCAGATGGGGAGCTGGTTAGTTCTGGGGAGGAGATTAGTAAACTTCTGAATGATTATTTTTTAACTGTCTTCACTCAGGAAAACATGCAGGATATGCCAGATAGTGAACAGGTGTTTAGAGCAGATGAGTATGAGAAGCTGACGGATATTTCCATAACTAGGGATATAGTGGAGCAGGAGATAGATAGGCTAAAAAAGTTCAAGTCACCAGGACCTGATGAAATATATCCCAGAGTACTGAAGGAATGTAAAAAGATTATTAGTGAGCCGTTAGTTTCTGTCTTTAGGAAATCACAGGAGTCGGGTGAGGTACCAGTAATGTGGAGGCAGGCTAATGTAGTACCCATCTTTAGGAAAGGGGATAAAACTTTAGCGTCTAATTATAGACCTGTCAGCTTGACTTCAGTTGTAGGTAAAATGTTAGAGTCAATAATAGCCAGGAACATTAGGGAACATTTAGACAAACATAACTTGATAAATCAGTCACAGCATGGCTTCACGAAGGGGAAGTCTTGCCTGACAAACTTGTTAAGTTTTTACAGTAAGGTGTACGAGGCAGTAGATAATGGTGATAGTTATGATATCTTATATCTGGACTTTAGCAAAGCATTCGACAAGGTGCCCCATCAAAGGCTCCTGAGAAAGGTTAGGGCGCACGGGATAGATGGGAAGGTGTTAGGTTGGATAGGGTCATGGCTTGGTAACAGGCGACAGAGAGTGCTAATAAACGGCTCGAAATCCGAGTGGGGTCATGTCATTAGTGGGGTGCCACAGGGATCAGTATTAGGGCCATTATTATTTCTTTTATATATCAATGACTTGGATAGTGGAATTAGTAGCGATGTTAGTAAATTTGCGGATGACACAAAGATAGGTAGACTAATTAGGTCAGAAGCGGATGCCATCGCCTTGCAGACAGACTTAGATAGAATGAATGAATGGACGGATAGATGGCAAATGCAATTTGATATCAATAAATGCAAAGTGCTTAACGTAGGTAGAGGAAACCCACACAATAGGTACACATTAAACACCCAAACTCTGGTAGGTACAGGGTACGAGAAAGATTTAGGAGTTATAGTTAACTCTGAACTCCGTCTAGGGAAACAATGCATAGAAGCCAGAAACAAGGCAAATAGGGTACTAGGATTCATTTTTAGGAGTGTTAAAAGTAGAAGGCCGGAAGTAATATTAAAGTTATACTTGGCGCTGGTCAGACCTCATCTAGACTACGCTGTGCAGTTCTGGTCCCCACATTACAGGAAAGATATAGGTCTATTAGAATCAGTACAGAGGAGAATGACTAAAAGGATACAGGGGATGAGGAGTATTCCTTACGAAGCGAGGTTGAAGCGGTTAAATTTACATTCTCTAGAGAGACGTAGGTTAAGAGGGGACCTGATAGAAGTCTTTAAGTGTTATAAGGGTTATAACAAGGGAGATGTAAGCAAAATTCTTAGGATCAGCAACCAGGGTAGAACAAGAAATAACGGGTTCAAGCTTGAAAAATTTAGGTTTAGGAAGGAGATAGGAAAAAACTGGTTCTCAAATAGAGTGGTAGATGAGTGGAACAGACTCAGTAATCATGTAGTTAGTGCTAGGACACTAGAGAGCTTTAAGAGAAGATTGGACAGGTTTATGGATGGGGATAACAGATGGAAATAAGTAGGTGTGTTTCATACAGGGACTGCCACGTGTAAGCCTGGTCGCTTCTTGCAGCTTTCCTTATTTCTTATGTTCTTATGTTCACACACACACAGTTGGTAGCGCAGTGGTTGGTACGCCTGATTCATACTCGGGAGGACTCAGGTTCGAATTCTGGGTAAGGTTAGAAGTCTTTGGGTGGACTTCTTTGCAGTGTAGCCACTGCTCACCTGGCAGTGATTAGGTACCTGGTGGAAATCGGAATTAGTGACCCGCAGCTAGGTAGGATAAACAAACTCTGAATGGAAAAATACACAGGGGTGACCTGACTATCCTGTGCCTAGTCTACCAGGCTGACCGGCGCCATCTGGCACCCAAAGTATCAACTTGTAACATACTTCCTTAAGGTTAAATGTGTATGTGTATTACTGTATAAGTACGCAATATGTGGACTTTCAGCTATAAGGCTGCAAGATTAATAAACCGGATATTATTATTATCAATTATAATTATCATTATTTTTTATAATTATTACTATTATTACACACACACACTTCCGAACTCATGCCATGTTTCTCCCTATTTAAAGACCATAAGAACATAAGGAAAGCTGCAAGAAGCTAGTAGACCTATACGTGACACCCTCTGCAAGACAACAAGAAAAAAAAAAAACATACCATCTATAGCCAGTTTGTAGCCGCTTATTCTTATCAACTATACAATGGATTTCAAATACTTACTCTCAATGCTGACGATACGAAATTTGTGTGTCAAAAGTCCTTCACAGGCACCAGCGCGCCCTGCATCACTCCGCCTCACGCACCACCCCAGCAAAGACTGGCCAGGGTCACCACTCACCACTGCCAAGCACCATTTCTCATCCTCGCTGGTCTGTTGCTCGCACATACCACCAATATATTATTTTCTTCGATCAACAACTTAAATTTCTATGATTTAGGAGCATCTTCTTGTAGCTATCTCATCATATGATTACTTAGTGCAGCGCAAGGCGGCTTTAGTACCAGGTGGATATCACATAAACCATCTTTATTTAGTTGGTGAAGCTTATCGTGATGGCAAACCTTACTGAATGCGCACATGCCTCGTCAGACTTAGTAATCGAGTTTAGTCACTGCTATCCGTTTTCAACATAAACACATCCAGGCTTATAAACAACTGGTGCCCATAGTCTACTGTTGCAGAACAGAGAATATCATAGTCAGGTCCTAATTTCTAGTCCATCTTGATCAACCAGGAGAGAAGGGAGGAAGGGATGAGGGTGGGTGGTCATTTCAGGGTTAACAAAGCGTCAGTAGCTCCAACTAGCTCGTTGTGCGGTCTCCAATCCTCAAAAATATTCGCTTCATATCTTGTTTCCTTCGTACAACTTTTCATTATTTTAAGGCAAGAATTCAAATATGTTAAAACTAGTGGTGTATCTGCAAATTATACACAGGCATCTGTAAAACAAAGGTGAAATTATCATTATCGTACGTTACTGTAACGAGACAGATATGAAGCACTTAACATAAAAGGAAACGGTTCTTTTGTGTGTGTGTGTGTGCGTGTGTGTGTGTGTGTGTGAGAGAGAGAGAGAGAGTGGATTATCCGCCCTCGTTGCATGTTAGCAATGAAATACTCATGTGATATAGAATATACTTCATATTTGTCAAGATATTGTAACATTGTAAACAGTAAAGGTTTAGCAGAAAATGAATTGATCCGATATTAAAATTGTGGCATGAATTTAACTGACTCTTATAATATTCCCTCCACTCTCCACAGTGTCCACACACACACACATACACACACACACACACACACACAAAGTTGAGGATGACAGACTTAATTTACTTCAAAACAACATACTCACCAATACTGATCTAAAATCCAAGCAAAGTAAAATATCCCGGACAGAGCCTCTTCACAAGGGAATGTAAAAAAAAAAAAAAAAAAAAAATCGGAAGAGAGAGGCTGCCGAAGGTTTAGTGAGGCGGTACAAAAGATCTGAGACGCTCTCCAAACACTCCAATTAGAGGCGATGGAAGGGCGATCAGTGTTGGTGGCAAGTGTGATGCCGGGGAGCAAGTATATCCTTAATTAACACGGTCGGAATATCACACGCACGAAAGATTTTTATCAAAAGTTTTAATTTGTTCTGTTATTTACAAAAGATCTCCAGTTTCAGTTTTCTCTTTTATTTCGAAAATCAATCTGCACATTATAAGTAAATCTGTTTCAAATGTGAGACACACAATGAATTTACCCGTCGTGCACTGAATAAGATGGAGGCAAATATTGCGATGCCGTGATGCACAACTCTTTCAATTTTTCCTTTTTGACAGGCGAATGTATAGCTTTTTTTTTATTTTCCATTTGCTGGTCTTCTTCAAACACACATATAAAATAGTAACAACAACAACAACAATAATAACACTGTTACTTTTAGTGCACACTTTTCTATCCACAATATAATGAAAAAAAAAAAAAAAAACATTGGAAGGGCAGCATTTCGATTACAACGTCAAGGAAACTCATCAGCCGCCACAGCACCTCACGCATAAGTAACCCTTGCCGTGAAGACCAGCGGGCCATAACACAATTAGCTCACTAATGACTCTCACTAGACAATGACAAATGATCTGAGAGTATTAACAGTTCTCTTTACTTAATTAATTGATTAGAAAGATCCAGACAGCTGCCTAGACCTTCGACCAAGTGCACACTGCCCTAACGTTACTCTTTACTCGCCTAAGAATCAGCGTCTCATTTTTCACATATAATCGTGTATTCCTTATTATTATATTCTGGCTAGGAAAAATGTGCAATGTAGGAAATAAAGCCGAGAGTTAACAGAGGTAGTTTATATATATATGTATATATATATATATATATATATATATATATATATATATATATATATATATATATATATATATATATATATATATATATATATATATATATATATATATATATATATATATATATATATATATATATATATATATATATATATATATATATATATATATATATATATATATATATATATATATATATTTTTTTTTTTTTTTTTTTTATTCAGTATTATAGTGACAAGAAAATATCTTGAAATGAAATGTACAATGTGTTCATTTCGTAACGTAAATATTCAACATGCATAGGAAAATCTAAAGATGAAATGATTTTGCAATATCTGAGGATTTCATTAATGTTTTGTTGGTAGCCTTGTAGTTGTTGAATGACAGAACAAAGCGAGAAACTCACAAATAAGTTAATCAGTAACTGGCAGGAGGAGAGTGTTGAGAATGAGGGTCTTGCATGTCAGGCTGCGATCATTGCTAGCCGTAACAGTCCAGACGTTAGTAATGCCATATTCATTAAGGCGCGGCAGGTGGGGAGGTGCGGCTATGAATGTGCTTCCCTGCACGGCTGTTGGCTGGAGGCTTACGGTGCAGTGCCGCAAACCTAAGGGGGTTCTCCATTGCAGCATCAACCCGACCTGGTTTCCTGAGGTGTCGACCATAAGGCAGGAGGTGGCTTGAGTTTGGTGCCCGAGGCTTGAGTCTGAAGCCCCGATGTGAGTGGAGCGGTAGATCGAGATTCCCAACCTGCGGGCGTCTCGAGGAGTGGCGGATGAGGGAGCCAAGTCCCATGAGCTCGAGGGTTGTTATAGTATATATATATATATATATATATATATATATATATATATATATATATATATATATATATATATATATATATATATATATATATATATATATATATATATATATATATATATATATATATATATATATATATATATATATATATATATATATATATATATATATATATATATATATATATATATATATATACATACGAGTATATATATATATATATATATATATATACTATAACAACCCTCGAGCTCATGGGACTTGGCTCCCTCATCCGCCACTCCTGGAGACGCCCGCAGGTTGGGAATCTCGATCTACCGCTCCACTCACATCGGGGCTTCAGACTCAAGCCTCGGGCACCAAACTCAAGCCACCTCCTGCCTTATGGTCGACACCTCAGGAGTCTACTAGTACACAGCAGAGGATCTACTTCCCTCTCCCGGGAGCTTGGATTCTGGGTCATCTTTCACACAAGCATAGCAGGACACTCACAACACTCGTGCACACACATTCACGTCTCCACTCATTACACCTGTGCTACCCTTACGTCGACACGCCACACGTTACACCTGCACACACCCTCGTTATACAAGTGCTACACTCACGCCACACACTCACACACACGCACACACACGCATAGACAACTGCTGAGCCCGTGCCATCACTACAAGTATTTCATACTATATATTGTTAATTTATTGTCCTGCTTCATTCTTGTTCTTTTTTAAATTTTTATTGTTCCTATTCAATATATATATATATATATATATATATATATATATATATATATATATATATATATATATATATATATATATATATATATATATATATATATATATATATATATATATATATATATATATATATATATATAATCATATATCGTTGTTGGAGTTCCTAGTGTTTTAAGTTGAAGCATTTTGTGTGTCCGAGCCTGCCATCCTCTAGATTTACTGGCACACGGCTCGTGACAGGAGCACACACACCAAATACACTCAGGGAAACACACTCCGAAGCAACATTTTCACTACACAATACGCACAGCACACACTGCCGAAGAATCTTTACATCCACAAATATGCAGCAGCATAATCAGAAGAAACCAGGATGCCACAATATCGGTGAATTCAACCTCAAACAGTTGACGTGTAGATACGACCACAGGCTGAGGTGTGAAGGATGCCATACACTTGGACACAAATCTCGCCAATCTAGTTACTACAGCGGCTAGGGATGTGGCGGGGAAGATGCTGCCGATGACATTAACCATCTTGTAAATGAAAGAAATATCGATTTGTTGTGTTACCGAGACGTGGCTTCGTAATGAAATTCCTGATGAACATTTAACTTTACAACACACAGGTGTGATGGTGGACGTGGAGGAGGAGTCTGCATATATGTAAGCAAGCAACTGAAGGTAAGTGTGATAAAACTACCTACTCCTAAGCAACCCCGTGTCCAGGACTTATGGACGAGTGTACAGTGCAGTAAGTTGCCAGCTTTTATTATAGGTTGTGTTTAAAGACACCCCAAGGCCACACCTTCCTCTTCTGAATATGTCCAAGATGTGTTGAAACAAATGTCTGTATGTAACAAATGGCTTTATATGTTGATGTGATTTTAATGATGGTTTATTTTCTAAGAAAAACAAAATTGATGGTATTATCAGAAATAGCAGACTCACACCAATGATAAATGAGCCCACTAGGATGACGTCAACCACAGCCACAGTGCTGGATGTGATCATCACTAATAAACCAGAAAGTGTTTTGGCCACCTCTGTTGTTCCCGGGCCAGCACCTGATCATGACCTAATTGGCATTACAATAAATATCAAGAAGACGGAGAGAGCATGAACTAAAATCTTTTCGTCACCTTGGTAAATATAACAAGGACGCTTTGTGAGCTACTCCTGCCAGAACCCCATCATTTTTATCAAATACTGACCACAGGCCACGTTCATCTACAACTTGATATTTTAATACTAATTTTATGAGTTGTCTGGATGCGTGTGCTCCTTTAGTAACTAAGGCAGCAAGCAGACCTGCAGCGCCTTGGCTCACTGAGGGTTTGCGTGTAGCAGTGAGGCAGCGTGACGACACCCGCACCAAGCCGAGGAGAGCCAGACACAATATTTGTCTGCAAAAACAATACGCGAATGAAAAGAAAGAAATAAAGTCTCCTATTGGTGCTGTTAAAATACAATTATCTTAAAAAGTCTAATAAGAGCAAGCAAAATTCATCGGCCATATTAATAAGAGCAAGCAGAATTCATCGGCCATATGGAATGTGATAAAATAATTAGTTCCCGGCAAGAAAAGCAGCTCGAGAAAAACATGAACTTCATAATGACTTTCAAAAAACAGAATGATTTAATAATTTCTTTGCCAATGTAGGAAAGACAGCATATGACAACGCAGCAGACAGTACAGAGCAATCAGTGCTCCCCCCTGGACCCTTCTCTTTGTGAAGTGCAGTAGTGTGACTGAAAAATTCAGACTCAAGCCAGTAGACACCAACACACTCATATTAACAGTAAAAAGTCTTAACTAAACACGTTCTGTGGGCTCAGATGGAATTTTGCTCAAATTTATCAAGGATGCCTTATATTCTATTGCATCTTACCTGCCATGCGTCATAAATGGCTCAAATGTTACCAGAGTATTTCCTCAGGCTTGGAAAAACGCATGTGTCGTTCCTCTCCTAAAGAAAGGTGATTTTAATGATTCAAACAATTATCGTCCTGTTCCTTTTGCGGATGACACAAAGGTAGGTAAATTAATTAGGTCAGAATCGGATGCCATCACCTTGCAGGCAGATTTAGATAGAATGAATGAATGGACGGATAGATGGCAAATGCAATTTAATATCAATAAATGCAAAGTGGTTAGCGTAGGTAGAGGAAACCCACACAATAGGTACACATTAAACAACCAAACTCTGGTAGGTACAGGGTACGAGAAAGATTTAGGAGTTATAGTTAGCTCTGAATTGCGTCTAAGAAAACAATGCATAGAGGCCAGAAACAAGGCAAATAGGGTACTAGGATTCATTTCTAGGAGTGTTAAAAGTAGAAGGCCGGAAGTAATATTAAAGTTATACTTGGCGCTGGTCAGACCTCATCTAGACTACGCGGTGCAGTTCTGGTCCCCACATTACAGGAAAGATATAGGTCTATTAGAATCAGTACAAAGGAGAAAGGCTAAAAGGATACAGGGGATGAGGAGTATTCCTTACGAGGCGAGGTTGAAGTTGTTAAATTTACATTCTTTCGAGAGACGTAGGTTAAGAGGGGACCTGATAGAAGTCTTTAAGTGGTATAAGGGTTATAACAAGGGAGATGTAAGCAAAATTATTAGGATCAGCAACCAGGACAGAACAAGAAATAACGGGTTCAAACTTGAAAAATTTAGGTTTAGGAAGAAGATAGGAAGAAATTGGTTCTCAAATAGAGTGGTAGATGAGTGAAACGGACTCGGTAATCATGTAGTTAATGCTAGGACACTAGAGAGCTTTAAGAGAAGATTAGACAAGTTTATGGATGGGGATAATAGATGGAAATAGATAGGTATATTTCATACAGGGACTGCCACGTGTAAGCCTGGTCGCTTCTTGCAGCTTCCCTTATTTCTTATGTTCTTTTTTTTTTTTTTTTTTTACCGGTGCTCTCCAAAATATTTGAAAAAAAATTGTATGTCAACAACTTTTGGAATTTTTAGAGGATAACAAATACATTTCTAACAGCCAGCATGGCTTTAGACTTCATCTCTCTACTGAGTCTGCGCTAACTATTATAACATAATATTTACAATAATATTGACCACAAGAGAGTGTCATTGTTGACGCAGTGTGATTTGTCTAAGGCATTGGACAGTGTCAGCCATGATAACCTCCTGGCAAAGTGTTCTCACCTCAACATAGACTCCTTCAACAACTATTTATACAATATGACTCTGTCAGTCAAACTGCAAAGGGCAACACCTGCTAAAGTAAATGTCCATTTCGGTGTCCCTCAAGGCTCCATTCTTGGACCAGTATTGTTCACTATACTCGTACATGTTAATGACATGGCTAAGTGCACCAGTGACTGTATTTTAGTTCAGTACGCGAATGACACTCAGTTTCTTCTCTAGGTGTGCTACAGCACACCTAGAGAACATCATTAAAGAAGACCAAACCATTCTTGTTAAGGCAAAAGAATATTTTCTCAAGAATGGATTAATGACCAACACTAATATAACACTGTGCATATTTCTCGGTGGCAGACACTTGCTGTCATAGCTGCCTCAAGACACTGTCATTAAATATGATAGTACTTTTTATGTAATTTATTTATTTTTTTTTTTTTCACTATAATCTTAGTTTTACTATGGCTTATGACAACGTTTTATTAAATTTTACTAAAATTTTATTTATCTGTATTTGCACTTTTATTTCGTGCTTTACCTTTGTGTTACTCTGTGCTCTCTTACTATAAACTTTTATTTGTCCAGTTAAATGTTTACCGATGTTTAGTAATGACATTTTACAATGACTTTTACATGTTGTGATATCAGTCATTAGGGCAATGATGTACACAAAAGAATGAATACAATTTCCCATCCAGCGGTGTAGAGCACAACCACTGGGCTCTCGCAGAGTTTTGAGCTTTAGAGATTTGAATGTTAAGCAATTTCTCGATGTGCGTGGTGCTTCTATTGTTGAATTACTGACACCTTCCCTCGTTAGTCGCCTTCCATCAATAATTGACCTCTCTATAAAGAGTTGCATAGTGATAAGACCACCATAGATGACAGTGAAGGAAGGAATGTGAAGCAGCACAGAGACGGACAGACATGGACACGTGGGAACACGAGGGAGGCTGCAGGAAGGCGTATATATTATGTGGGCGATGTGTGAACCGCTGATTGTATAAGCAAAGAGAAATACTCACTTTATTCCACTGTGACTGCTTTTAGCCAAAGGGATTGTTAATACTGCTGCTACTACTAATAATATTAATAACAACAATATACCTCGTAATTATCGAACTTGTACCAAGTCGCAAATTTATGTAACCTCCCTTTTTTATTGCCATTTAATGGCATTCGAGAGTTTACAATACGTCTAAGTCTTCAGTGTCCATAACACTGCTAGCACTACTTGTAGTAGTAGTAGTAGTAACTACTTATCATCAGCCACTTGGCGTAATGATTGTTACACTGAGTTCATGATATGTCAGTGTATCCTGAAATTGCTCAGTTTTTTGTGATGAGACAGAAAACGATCCCTTGTGTAAGATAAACTATAGTATATCTATCCCTGGGTTTGTTAAGCTGAAGCATTACACGTTACGTAGTGGAATTTGAAAATAAAAGGAATTCAAATTGCTACATCAAAACAATGAACACTAATGAAAAGTTAAATGCTAGGAAGACTGGTGCAGAGAAAGATACAGGCGGTGTTTCCAGGCGGTTCCTCCTTTGAAGACCAAGAGATTGATCTCAAAGTGTGAGACCTGCTGGATCACATTTGACAGTCACACACAACATCGTTCATGTTTTCTCTAATGCTAACTCGCTTGAAGAGGGCAGAACAGGCAGGCAGAGCTCACTGCCTTAATGAATGATTGCCTCACAGACACACGCACATTTGAGGGCAACAAACACAGAGGCAACACCCGAGGCGCTCACAGCAAAAGGTTCCCACCTCGCCTCGCTGGCAAACTGATTCCTCGACTCGCGTCAACCCAACTCATTTTTCATCGCAAGTCGGCAATTTTCTTTTCGCTGCAAAATTAAATCACTTTCGGAAACTTGGGACCAAATTTATTCAGGCCGGGGAAAGACTTGGTGGACGCGGTGGAGGAGCAGGCGGCCGACTGGAGCTGGCTGGATCTGGGCCCAAGGTCCACGCCAGCCTCCTCTTCTGCTCCACCTACAAAATTGTTAGCGTCACTTGCAGCCCCTGACAGCCCAAGGAGACGCCACCACACACCCTACGGCAAATACTGCCAGCCCAGGAGCCCTTTAGGAGAGGACTGTGCTTCCTCCATGGCAGTGTCCGGCGAATGGTGGGTGGCTCTTGGTCACCATGACCTCGCGCTCACTGTGAGGGGCTGCAAGCGTCCACGCCATTGCTCATTGGATTTAAATGGACCCTGAAGGGGAGAAGGCTATGTATCGTGTATCATCATTGTGGAACGCATCGTATATCATCATTGTGGAACGCATCGTGTATCATCATTGTGGAACCCATCGTGTATCATCATTGTGGAACGCATCGTGTATCATCATTGTGGAGCGCATCGTGTATTATCATCATGTATTATCATCGTGTATTATCATCGTGTATTATCATCGTGTATTATCATCGTGGAACGCATCGTGTATTATCATCGTGTATTATCATCGTGTATTATCATCGTGGAACGCATCGTGTATTATCATCGTGTATTATCATCGTGGGACGCATCGTGTATTATCATCGTGTATTATCATCGTGGAACGCATCGTGTATTATCATCGTGTATTATCATCGTGTATTATCATCGTGGAACGCATCGTGTATTATCATCGTGTATTATCATCGTGTATTATCATCGTGGAACGCATCGTGTATTATCATCGTGTATTATCATCGTGTATTATCATCGTGTATTATCATCGTGGAACGCATCGTGTATTATCATCGTGTATTATCATCGTGGAACGCATCGTGTATTATCATCGTGTATTATCATCGTGTATTATCATCGTGGAACGCATCGTGTATTATCATCGTGTATTATCATCGTGTATTATCATCGTGGGACGCATCGTGTATTATCATCGTGTATTATCATCGTGTATTATCATCGTGTATTATCATCGTGGAACGCATCGTGTATTATCATCGTGTATTATCATCGTGTATTATCATCGTGTATTATCATCGTGGGACGCATCGTGTATTATCATCGTGTATTATCATCGTGGAACGCATCGTGTATTATCATCGTGTATTATCATCGTGTATTATCATCGTGTATTATCATCGTGTATTATCATCGTGTATTATCATCGTGTATTATCATCGTGGGACGCATCGTGTATTATCATCGTGTATTATCATCGTGTATTATCATCGTGTATTATCATCGTGGAACGCATCGTGTATTATCATCGTGTATTATCATCGTGTATTATCATCGTGGAACGCATCGTGTATTATCATCGTGTATTATCATCGTGTATTATCATCGTGTATTATCATCGTGGGACGCATCGTGTATTATCATCGTGTATTATCATCGTGGAACGCATCGTGTATTATCATCGTGTATTATCATCGTGGAACGCATCGTGTATTATCATCGTGTATTATCATCGTGTATTATCATCGTGTATTATCATCGTGTATTATCATCGTGGAACGCATCGTGTATTATCATCGTGTATTATCATCGTGGAACGCATCGTGTATTATCATCGTGTATAATCATCGTGTATTATCATCGTTGAACGCATCGTGTATTATCATCGTGTATTATCATCGTGGAACGCATCGTGTATTATCATCGTGCATTATCATCGTGTATTATCATCGTGTATTATCATCGTGTATTATCATCGTGGGACGCATCGTGTATTATCATCGTGGAACGCAATGTGTATTATCATCGTGTATTATCATCGTGTATTATCATCGTGTATTATCATCGTGTATTATCATCGTGGGACGCATTGCATCATGTAATCATCGTTGTATCATCGCTTTACTTACACTGACACAACACAAAACAACACAACACACGGAAGAGAACCTTTTTGGGGAGAAAGGAACTTCTTTCATCACACACAACACAACACAACACAACACACACACGGAAGAGGACCTCTTTGGGAAGAGAGGATCATCTTTCATCACACACAACACAACACAACACAACACAACACAACACACAACACAAACACAACACAACACACACACGGAAGAGGACCTCTTTGGGGAGAGAGGATCATCTTTCATCACACACAACACAACACAACACAACACACAACACAACACAACACAACACACACACGGAAGAGGACCTCTTTGGGGAGAGAGGATCATCTTTCATCACACACAACACAACACAAACACAAACACAACACAACACAAACACACAAACACACACACACACACACACACACACACACACACACACACACACACACACACACACACACACACATATAATATTATCTAATAAAATAACATGATAATTACAAACACAGCAACAATAGTGAGTGATCATGACAATATGTAATGCTACAAAGGGTTCCTGGCTGCAGTGACTCAAATTCCATTCACATTGTGTCACTCGCCTGTAGCTCAGCAAAATAATCTTTCAAGACATCACTGCCATCAGCAGAATCACTGTTGAAGAGAAACTGATTCCGTGTTCGTTTCAGTGCCACAGTAACCTCTCCATGGTGAAAGTATCCTTTGAAGGGCTGAGTTACCTCCTGCAGATGCTTTCTCACTTCAGTCACAAAGAGCAATTCATACGTTTGTCAGGAAATGCAGAGTTCAGACCATCCAACAGTCTATATGGTCACGGCTCCTGACTTGTAGTCCCTTAGTAGCACTGCTGTTACCGCTTGCGGGGGAGGAAGTGAAAGAGTGAAGATGAGAAGGTGAAGGAGGGAAGATGAGAGGATAGAGGAGGCGGGGAAGGAAGGGGAGGAAGTGAAGGAGTGAAGATGAGAAGGAAGAAGTGAAGGAGTGAAGGTGAGAGGGAAGAGGAGGAGCAGGTGGGAGAGTGAGTCGTGAGGGTGTTTACGCTAAAAGCTGGTGACCTATGGTTAGTGCCATAATGAAACCCTTGTGGTGGTCAGGTGTTGTGGTGTTCGCCACACTCCTAACGGCAGAAGGGTGGTCGCCACCAACACACACAGACCTGTGTTCTGCACCCGTCGCCCACGCTCATTCACAAAGCCCCAATACGTGTCACGATCCCGGTCATCTTTTCAAGAAAGTGGACGGCACACTGATCCCAGAAAGTTCTAAAGGTGTGGATTTTTAAAGGCCTCGAGTACCTAGCCGACCTATCAGAAATCGCCAGCTATCAAACCCTCTCACAAACCCTCACCTCGGCACAGCACGCCAGAAATCACCTCACTGCCTCATCAATGTTGGGGAGGAAAACACACTTATTCTGTATAATAACAGGATATACTAATGATAATGTTAACTCACAAACAAATTGAGGTAGTACACATTAAAGGATATTAGGGAACAAATTTCTAGCCTAGACCAACACAGGATAAATCCCACTCACTCACTCACCATAGATTCCCCCTTTTACTGAGGCTCTTATATCGCCTCCCTTATTGCTCAGAGGCTATGCACATCAATACCTGACATTCCCGTCACTTCACAAACCAATAAAACCCTTCTACTCCTTCAAAGGCCGCTGAAATATTTTCCCCAGCTGCGGGAATTTCCCCAGACGCTGTCACCGCGTCCCCAAATAACAATTCCCGTATTTTACCTCCTCAAACCTCACAAGACATCACCAACATCACCATAGATCACCTGTAACACCACAACACCTTCCCCAAGGACACCAATAACACCACAACACCACCGCGGTCCCAACCACAAAATGGCCGCCTCTCACCCCGACACTGTCCCCTCAGGACACCATCCCCTCAGCGTTACATAACCAACACAACTCACCAGCCACACTGCAGCGGACAAGAGCTCTTGGTACCACAACAGACTCACCAGCCTGATGCTGCATATCAAGGTTATACCGCCACATCACTAATATACGTAAGTGTACAATACATTAAGTGTGCAGCAGACAGAGCGTGATGACATTTGTAATGAGCACCTCAAAGTGATGCTACAAAAGTGACGCTACAACAAAACAACATACTTATGGTGTTGAGTGTTTTATATAATTATAGACGTGACCGGACTCAGAATAAACTGTACCGTGTGCAGCACTGAGGGTTCATTACACCTGTCACACCGAGCAGCGCCATCAGGCTGCCACAATTGCCGTCACCGTCACGTCTCGTACCTGTGTCCACAGTTACACAGCAGAGTAAATACAGCATCACGTCCGTTTCTTTCTGGTAAAATGAAACTTCCAGACAACTATCAACTCTTCTTCAGTGACATTCAACTGTCCCCCTCTTCTAATTAATTAATTAATTAATTAATTAATTAATTAAAATTAATAAAATTGAAGAAACTACTACTACAACTACTACTACTACTATACTACTACTTCCTTCCCTTTCCAAAAGACATTCCACACTGCTGCCTAACTGCAAAAACCTGATCTACACATCCTCTTCCCTTTCTACAGCTTCACTGCTTCCTTGCCAGTCATAATCCCGTACCTTACGTGTGTAGTCAACTCGTCAATTGTAACAGGAATGTTCCCTGAATCCTGGAAACACGCCATTGTAGTTCCTATTTTCAAGACATGAAATGTTATGGAACCAAAAAATTATCATCCAATATCTCCTCTACCAATTATCTCTAAGGTTCTTGAGAAAGTTATTGGTGGTCAGCTCATCTCATACCTCGAGCACAATGATCTGCTTAGTAAGACACAACACGGGTTCAGACCTAAGCTCTCTACAGAAATCGCTCTTCTTACTTTGTGTAATTCACTGTTTGAAACTATTGACAGGAAAAATATCTCATTAGTAACGCTGTGTGACTTGTCTAAAGCATTTGACAGCGTAAATCATAAAATGTTAAAGAAATTCAGAATGTTGCGAATCGATTCGTTTTGGTTCCACAGCTACCTTCTCAATAGAACACAATCAGTCAGAATATGCAAACATGTCTCTAAGAAACTTGACCCTGCTTATGGCGTTCCGTAAGGGTCAGTCCTGGGCCCACTACTGTTTTCAATATTCGTGAATGACCTCTCGCAGCACATCCCAGACTGTCTGGTCATACAGTACGCTGATGACACGCAGCTCATTCACAAAGGAGAAATTACCGGCATTTACGAACT
>NW_026973722.1:197500-200000 GCF_035594125.1 Scylla paramamosain
TATCATATTAATTTTTCCTAATTCTTAATTTTTTTCCAAGTATTTTCTTATTTTATTGCATTCAGCATCACTATCATGTTCATTTCTTCCTCTAATTGTTTTTTTTCTCTAATTCTTTATTCCTCATTATTTTCTGTAGCTCATCTTTGGCTTTAATAATTTCCTTTTCCACCTGTGAGTCAGTAGCAAACTCTTTCACTCATTCATTATCTACTAAATCATATTATTTCTTACATTCGCATTTTGAAACCTTGGTAACTATTTGCACCAGTCATCCCTTCATTAATAAGCTTGTAGAGAGAGAGAGAGAGAGAGAGAGAGAGAGAGAGAGAGAGAGAGAGAGAGAGAGAGGTGGCCACCCTACCCATCACTGAGATACGCTGCCAGACGTATGATGTTTACCTCTCTCTTCATATCCTCCTTTCACTTCCTTATTCTCTTCACAACTGTTTAAATCTTTATCAATGCTTTTTACACAATTAGTACTTGTGACTCAATACTGTACTATGATGGTGGCAGTAGTAGTGACAGTAATGATAATAGTAATAATGGTAATAGTAGTTTTAACCCTTTACTGCCTGAAATATTTTCCAGCTGTAAGAAAAAACTCTTTCATTTTATTAGCCTTCTCTTAAGGCAAAAATAAACATACAGGCACGTTTTATTCATCTGTATTGGTCAATTACAAATAAAATCCATAAAGGGACATAAATGTCCATTTAGGCGTATGACAAATTCATGGTCTCAGTAGTATTACCAATGAGTTTAGGATTTCTTAAACTTTTAAACCTTACATGAAAAAAAAAAAATGTGAATGACTTCTCATGTTTGTACTGAGCATTCATGTGATAATACCTCATCTCTGATTAATGAAAAAAAAATAATGATAATAATAATAATTTCATAAATTGACTTCGAAGAATTGTTCCTTTTTTTTATTTAGCACAATCCTTGTGTGCCGCCTCATGTTGCATGGAAATCATAGAAGCAGTTCCTTCTTGCATCACAGCACAGGTGAACTTTGCATTTCATACAATACATTTGTACTTTTCCCTTACAGCCTGGCAACTTGCATGTGCCCCTATTTGTACTGAAAGCAGGGAAATGCCCAACATTGTCTTGCCGTGTGTCTTTTTCTGGAATTTTCTTGGTGGCTCTCCCAGTTTTCCTCTTCTGAGCAAAGGCACTGTCCACAGCATTTGAAGGTCTTCCTCTTTTTCTTGTCACATCTTTCCACCACACATCAGGGACCTTGATAGTCTTAGCCTGAACTCACAGAGACTATTCTGCTTACGAGAAGGGACTCACTCCTACAGCAGTTGCTGATCGTCTGTACTGTAACCAACAGTTTACCACAGTCATGTCAAGTAAGTGAAATACAAGCCTCTGACAGTATTTCCTCGCTTTGAAGGTTGTAAGCAAGCAATTGGTCACACAAATCAACACCTCCCATATGTTTGTTACAATCTGCTACAATGTTGGGCGTGGGGGTTTCAACTCTGTCTTTAGTGTTCTTGTCGTGCCTGGAACATTTCTCTGTTGGCCTTGATGTTGTAAATGATGATACAAGACACACTGACTTGGTATTTATCCACTTGACACCTGAAATTTTAGTGTCCCCAGTTTTCGTTTCCCATTCATCATGACAACCTGTACCTTGAGCTGCAAGTTGTCTGTCTGACTTGAACGTCAAACCTTCTAGCCTCCTTGCCTGCACTGTGCCAGAACACCATATTCCCCTCGAGGCTGAATGTGCAATGAGGGGCACAGATGTGAACCAACTGTCAAAGTGCAATTTGTGATTTTTCATGCTCGCTATACTTTCAGCAAGATGCAGTACTGCATTCGAGATTGGTTTGAGATCTGGAACATCAGGCTTGCCAACAGCTTGAATTTTTCTAGTATAAGGCATAAAATCACACACCACACCCATGCTGTCTGCCAACACAAATATCTTATAACCCCATTTATGAGTTTTTTTTTTTTTCTTGAATGTTTACCTCTCTCTTCATATCCTCCTTTCACTTCCTTATTCTCTTCACAATGCTGTCATACATGACTGACCTTGGAAGGGACCATTTGCTCATCTACACACAGGTTTTCTGTCGTGGGGATTTGTGGAAACTTCTCCTGTAGGTGGTTAACCAGAGGTCTCACCTTGCATATTTTGTCAGTTTTGTCTAGTGTCGTGTTGTCAACAAAATGCAGATTTGATTTTATTTCCTTCATCCACTTCATAACATTCATCCCCGCTAACTTCGGCATCACTGGCAGCTAACAATGTTTCCACCAGCCTTTCGGTGGTGTTTGAACTTTTATTTTGTCCGCAGAATGCAGTAGTACTGCAGCAACGAGAGGGTCCTGCAAGAATATTTACTTGTCATTCATTGTTTTTAATTCATTACACATCTATGGTGTTATAGTGTAAATCAAATCAAGTTTAATATGTAACAAAACTATTTGCATGTCAATGCAAAAATATATCGGTAGTATAACAAAG
>NW_026973722.1:210000-212500 GCF_035594125.1 Scylla paramamosain
CATTTACTCTTATTTTTCTCCCTCGTTTTTTTTTTTCAAGGGGAAACTAAGCAAATTTCTAAAAAAATCCTAACAATACTTAAATCATGCAAACTGAAGGGGAAGGAGAGAGAGAGAGAGAGAGAGAGAGAGAGACGTACACTACCTGTGAAATTGGTAATAATCCACACACACTGTTTCTGTCCACACCGTCTCTGGTTTGGTTGGAGGTGTTTGGTTAGGAGAGTTTGTTTGGTTTGGTTTGGTTGGGTAAGGTTAGGTTTGATTAGGTTGGGTTAAGTGTGGTTAGGTTGGGTTAGGTGTGGCTAAGACTTGCTGGTGAGGTGAGGTTAGGTTTGGTTAGGTTAAGTTGGATTGTGTTTGGACTAGTTTAGTTACTGATTTAACTGAATTACATAGAATTACATAAAAAAAAGCCACAACAGACCTTGCGGTACTCACGAGGTGACCTGACCTAGGATTAGTAAGCTGATAGTAGAAGAAAAGGACAGGAAAGCGGAAGCTCCGCTCCCTCCGGCATGAGCCGTACAGGAAAACAGGTCGGAAAGAAATACCTTACGGGGTTAGAGAAGAAGAGAAAAAAAAAAAAACGAAGAAAATTTTACAAGAAAGAAAGAAAATAGATGAAATGAAGTCCTCCCATTTCCTATAGGCAAGGAAGTTAATCACTAACAAAGAAACGCTGTTAGCCGCAGATTGCAGGCGATTTATCAAGATGGCTTTTAAAAATTTCTACGGTGTTGCAGTCTATCACGTCTCGAGGAAGCCCATTCCATGGATTTACTAATTGGTGGAAAAAAAATAATAAATAAATAAATAAATGATTCGTGAGAGTTGAAGGATTTCCCAACAATTTTGCAACCGTTTCCTCGTGTAATTTGAAGAGTCTATGGTAAAACATTTACTGCAGTCCATGTTATCAATGCCTTTGATGATTTTAAACACCTGTATTAAGTCGCCTCTTAGTCTTCTTTGTGTTAATGGGAAAAGATTTAATTCTTTAAGACGCTCTTCGTATGATTTGTTTGTTAGGCTTGGTATCATTTTTGTTACTCTACGCTGAACTCTTTCTAATTGATCAATGTCTTTCTGGTAGCAGGGGCGCCATGCTTGAACGCAATATTCTAAAAGGGGACGGACTAAAGAGTTATACAAAGTGAGGACTGTATCCTTAGATTCAAACATGAATTCAAACTTGAATACTCAAAAGATCTGCTGATTAAGCCAATTACTTTATTCACTTTCTTTACGACTTGTGAACATTGTTGGCTAAGTTTTAAGCTACTCGATATTGTCACTCCTAAATCAATTTCGTTGTCAACGCTTTTAAGTTGGGTTACCATTTAAAATATACTTTGCTTTCTCGTTTCTATACCCTACGTGAAGCCCTTCGCACTCATCTGCCAGGTTTGCCCCCAGTCTGTTAATTATCTAGATTTTTCAGCATTTCTATTACTTGTTCGTTAGAGTCTACGGAATTTGCAATTTCGGTGTCATCAGCAAACTTCGATATTATGCTAGTAACAGCCTCATCTATGTCGTTGATATAAACAAGGAAGAGAACAGGTACGTAAGACTGATCCCTGTGGCACCCCGCTGGTTACGTTAGTCCATTTGGATGCTTTTCCATTTATTACTACTCTTTGTTTACGGTTGTTTAGTCATTTTCAGCCCATCGCAACACGTCGCCTTGGATACCCTGTGATTTTAGTTTAATCAGTAAACGTTTGTGGGGGACTTTGTCGAAGGCCTTTTCAAAAATCAAGATATATTATATTTACCGTTTTTTTCTCGTCATACTGCTTCAGAATATTATACAAGAAGTGTGAGAGGTTCGTCAAACAAGAGTGTTTGTTGCGGAAGCCGTGTTGAGTATTTTTAAGGAAGTTGTTTTATTCTTAGTGATTAACGAGTTTATCTCTTATTAGTGTTTCAAGCATTTTCAATACAAATGAGGTTAAGTTTTTTTTTTTTTATGTAGAATTGACACTGGCCAAGGGCAACAAAAATCCAATAAAAAAAAGCCCACTGAGATGCCAGTCCCAGAAAAGGGTCCAAAGCGATAGCCAAAAATTGAAGGAAAAGTGTCTTGAAACCTTCCTCTTGAAGGAATTCAAGTCATAGGAAGGTGGAAATACAAAAGCAGGCAGGGAGTTCCAGAGTTGACCAGAGAAAGGGATGAATGATTGAGAATACATTAGAGAGGTGGACAGAAAAGGGGTGAGAGAAAGAAGAAACTCTTGTGCAGCGAGGCAGCGGTAGGAGGGGAGGCATGCAGTTAGCACGATCAGAAGAGGAGTTAGCATGAAAATAGCGGTAGAAGACAGCTAGAGATGCAACATTGCGGCGGTGAGAGAGAGGCTGAAGAGTCAGTTAGAGGAGAGGAGTTGATGAGACGAAAAGCTTTTGATTCCACCCTGTCTAGAAGAGCGGTATGAGTTAATTGGTTGGTAATTACATGGTAGAGATTTACTGTTTTTTTTTTTTTTTTTTTTTTTTA
>NW_026973722.1:217500-242500 GCF_035594125.1 Scylla paramamosain
AACCTTCCGTGAAACACTCTTATGTGGTAACACTGCAATCTAGAGCTTTCAGTTAACGGAATTCGGCGTCCCTAACATTTGTTATATGCAGAAATCTAAGCCTTTCCTTGTTAACATGGACATCATAGTAAATTCTATGTTTTTTTTTTTATTATTTGAATGCATAAACACATAAGTAAACACATGATTAGCCGAATCCTTTGTTAAGGTACCGGAGTAGTCGTAAGTGCGCCCCCTGCACACACGCGCGAGTTTTGAAGGGATAGAGGCCTCCTCACTCCTTGTGAGACCCTTCAGTGAAAATGAGAGAGTGGCTCTCCTCTCTCTCATTGAAGGGAGGCCTGTCGTTGTGTCCAAACGAAATAAGGACGAGTTGATGAGAGGGTGGACCAGGCATCAGCTGATCAGCTGACGACATTGTTGGAACACGCGGTGGTGCCGCTTCTTCCGTGTGAAGAGCGTATAGCTTGAGGTACCCAATATTTCGCAGTTCTTCTGCTTCCACTTATGAATAAACAAAATGCAATTCTTATTCTGATCACATAATTCTCGCTCATACGTTTTGCTTACCTGAACATGCTTTACGCTGCAAATAAACGTGACACCCTGCAGGAAAACATCACCTTATTAATTTTCTTCACTTCTACACTTAAGTCGTGTTTGTATCTTGAAATATTACCTCATATACGGGTCGAGGGGGACTGAAATTCACGTGTCATATGCCAATGAGAATATACTAGCACTTCATTATGCATAAATTACTATATAATCCCTAATTATGCCCCAAGGGAAAGGTCTAAGGGAGGTCTCGAGGTACCTTGGATCTGCTAAGTTTTACTTGGAGGAAGATGTTGTGAGACGGGGATACCACCGTTAATCCAACGCCACATCGAGATCATATGGCGCCTGATGAGAATGAGATGAGAAGTGACGCCAGATATTGACGGATGGACACAGAAAGAGAGAGAGAGGGAGAGAGGGATTGAAGGAAAGAGAAAGAGATAAGACAGACAGACAGACTGATGGAGGAAGATATGAAATAAAGATGGAGAGAAGAAAGAAAAGAAAGAAAAAGATAAAGGAAAGGGAGAAGGGAAAGGAGATGGGGAAAGAAATGAGAGAGGGAAGAAAACATGAATTGAAATTAAAGGAATGAGAGAGAGAGAGAGAGAGAGAGAGAGAGAGAGAGAGAGAGAGAGAGAGAGAGAGAGAGAGAGAGAGAGAGAGAGAGAGAGAATATACGGACACACACACACACACACACACACACACACAAGATGCACGTGAACTGGAAAGAAGTCACCCTAAATGATCAACCCGATAATTGCACGAATAAATGACTTCTCCGAGAATTGCAAGTACAGTAAGGAGTGAGTGGAGCGTCAGGAGAGGTGGCGGGGGACAGCAGGGAGGAAGGAAGGAGTTTGTGGGGATCATTGTTTGTTGCTGGTTAATGATACTCTTTTACTGCCGCTCATGTATATGTACGGCGGGGACTGGCCAACGCCACCAAGAGAGGAGAGTGTGTGCAAGAATCGGGTTTTGTTGATCCGTTCACTTGTGTGGCGTCTCAGCGTCGTATTGTAATGGTCTTGTGACTTTATTTATGATTTTCAGTGATAACAGTTACAGGAAAATTGTGTGACCCAGTATTCAGTGTTGCTCTTGTAGCGTTTGTGGTGAATATTTGTATCGGTAAAATTCATCTGGGCTACTGAGGAAAAGTAATAAATGTCATGTCAGGTAAAGAGTTAATGTTACCTTTTTACTGATATGTTCATCTTTAGTTCACTTTAAGAACTGTGTAAAAATTAACTGTTTGCACAAAATTACGGAGAAAGAGAGAGAGAGAATACTAGGTTAATTTGGTCTTTTCCAGGATACACAGCTATTTATTAGACTGCGTTTTTATGTAAGAGTCTCACTGGCCAAGGGTGACAAAAATTAAAATAAAAGGGTCAGCTGAGGTGTCTGTCCCTAAAGGAAAGTGGTGACAGGATTATACAAAACTGAAGCAGTGTCTTGAAACTTTCCTCTTTAGACAATTGAAGTCATAGAAAAGGGGCAAATACAGAAGCAGGCAGGGAGTTCCTGAGTTTACCGGAAAAATGGATGAATGATTAAGAATACTCGTTAATTCTTGCATTAGAGAGTTGGGCAGAGTAGGGATTAAAGGAAGAAAAAAGTTTTGTGCAGCGAGGTCGAGGGAGGAGGGGAGACATGCAATTAGCAACATCTGAAGAGCAATTAGGATGAGCAATTAGGATTAGGGTGCCCCACCCACCAACGTCCAATTGGAGAATGCCCCACTCACCAGCGTCCCACTGGAGGAGGGTGCCCCACCCATCAACGTCACATTGGAGCGTGCCCCACCCATCCCCGTACCACTGGACCGGGTAGCCCCATCCATCCCCGTACCACTGGACGGGGGTGCCCCACCCATCCCCGTACCACTGGACGGGGGTGCCCCACCCATCCCCGTACCACTGGACCGGGTAGCCCCATCCATCCCCGTACCACTGGACGGGGGTGCCCCACCCATCCCCGTACCACTGGACGGGGGTGCCCCATCCATCCCCGTACCACTGGACGGGGATGCCCCACCCATCCCCGTACCACTGGACCGGGTAGCCCCATCCATCCCCGTACCACTGGACGGGGGTGCCCCACCCATCCCCGTACCACTGGACGGGGGTGCCCCATCCATCCCCGTACCACTAGACGGGGGTGCCCCACCCATCCCCGTACCACTGGACGGGGGTGCCCCACCCACCACCACCGTGCCACTGGACGGGGGTGCCCCACCCACCACCACCGTGCCACTGGACGGGGGTGCCCCACCCACCACCACCGTGCCACTGGACGGGGGTGCCCCACCCACCACCACCGTGCCACTGGGCGGTTGTTCCCAACCTTCCACCGTGCCACTTGTCGGGTTAGGTTAGTTTAGTAAAGGTCAGGTTAGTTTAGATTAGGTTAAGTTTGGTTAGTGCGTTAGACTTGTTTAGGTCATGTTAGGTTAGGTCTGGTCAGGTTAGATTAGAGTAGGATAGGTTAGGTCAGGTTAGGTTAGGTTAGGTTAGATTATGTGATGTTAGGTTAGGTTGGTTAGGTTAGTGGTTTAAACCAGGTTAAGTCAGGTTAGGTTAGGTTAGGTTAGGTTAGGTTAGGTTAAGTTAGGTTAGGTTAGGTTAGGTTAGGTTAGGTTATGTTAGGTCTGGTTAGGTTAGGTTAGCGTATGAAAGGTTAGGTTAGGTTAGGTTATGTTAGGTCTGGTTAGGTTAGGTTAGCGTATGATAGGTTAGGTTAGCTTAGACTTAGACGTTAAGTTAGGTTAGACTAACGCGTTAAACTAGTTTAGGTCAGGTTAGGTTAGGTCTGATGAGGTTAGGTTAGCGTAGGATAGGTTAGGTCAAGTTAGGTTAGGTTAGACTAGTTAGGTTAGGTTAGGTTAGGTTAGGTTAGGTTAGCTTAGACTAGTTAAGTCAGGTTAGGTGACGTCTGGTCAGATGTGATTCGTGTAGGATAGATTAGGTTAGGTTAGGTTAGGTTAGCCGAGCGGTTATGTTAGTTCAGATTAGGCTAGTGCGGCAGGTTAGGTTTGATTAGGCCGGTGAGTTAGGTTAGATTTGATTAGCTTAGCCTTTATGTTAGGTTAGGCGAAAGCGTTAGAGAAGGTTAGGTTACGTCAGCGGTAAAGTCACGTTAGGCTTGATTATGCCAGCACTTTGCGTTAGGCTGGGCTAGCGCGTGACTAGTTTAGGTTTGGTTAGGTTAGGTCAGGTTAGCTTAGGATAAATTAGGTCAAAGGTTACTTTAGAATAGGTTAGGTTAGGTTAGGTTAGCTTTGATAAGTGCGAGACGAAAGAGGAGCAAGGAAAATCGGTGGACAGGGTATGAGGAAGAAAGTGACCAGATGGAGGCCCGGAAGATTTGTTTACTTGTCCTGCTGGATGGCTGTTTCCCACCCCCTTTGTCCTGCTGGACAAGTGTCCGCCATCACCACCTGTCCTGCTGTATGGATCCCCCACCCCACCTCTCCTGCTGGAAGGGTGTCTGCCACCACCAGCTGTCCTGCTCAATGGGTGTCCCTCACCAAACCTGTCCTGCTGGAAGGGTGTCTGCCGCCATCACCACCTGCCCTGCAGGGCAGACATCATGACCTCCACCTGTTCTGCAGGGCAAACGCCCACGACCTCCACCTGTCATGCAAGGCAGACATCCACGACCTCCACCTGTCATGCAAGGCAGACATCCACGACCTCCACCTGTCATGCAAGGCTGACATCCACGACCTCCACCTGTCATGCAAGGCAGACATCCACGACCTCCACCTGTCATGCAAGGCTGACGTCCATGAGCTCCACCTGTTCAGCAGGACAAGCTCCAGCCATCCTGCAGGACGGATGTTTAACACCACTTGTTCTGCACGATGGACGCCTGCCACCTCTACTCCTGCAAGACTGTACATTTCCGGCTGGTGTTTTCAACACTTGGATAGTAACAGAGTTACCTGTATTTTTGCGTGCATCTTGTGACTTGTGTATTTTCTACTAGACATGTCCTGGACCTCAAGGATAAGGTGCTGGTCAGCTACACAGTACTGTGGGAGAAACTGGACGGTTGTCGCCAAGACGAATGCAGCTGGCATTGAGCATGACAGAATTACCCTTGTCACGCTAAGCAATGCCACTGGTTAATCTATTCCTTTAATTTTCTTTAAGTACTTTCAGTGCATCATGTTATTCATTCAGGCTCTCCTGGGGTTTTTGGTATTCATTATTTAAAAAAAAAACTAGTTATTGTTTGCTTCATAATTAAAATAAAAAAGTACAGTTTTCTCTCCTGCGCCATCAGGCGATGCACTCTTCATTTTAGAGGACGGTTGACTCACGCGTCACTCTGGTAAAACCTCAATCCATCACAAAATTGTCAGGTTTCAGAGCGAGCACCCTGACTAATGTTGTGACTCAAGTGGGCCTCTATCAAAGTCAGGGGGTAACCTCGAGGACCTCACTTTCGCGAACACACCCTTGGCTAATGGAATCTTCTTTACGCTCACCGGGCTGTTGGCTAGGGAAAGCACAGCCTAAGTTAGATAAGATCCCTGTGTTACTCGTGAATGTTTGGCTCCTGTGGCTGCGTGAATTTGTACGACTTTTTCGCTGGATTAGGTGCATACTTAAACACACACACACACTCTCTCTCTCTCTCTCTCTCTCTCTCTCTCTCTCTCTCTCTCTCTCTCTCTCTCTCTCTCTCTCTCTCTCATTTTTTTGCTTACTATTACTCTCTCACTCTTACTCTGTGTTGTACAATGGTTGCAATATTCATAAAAAATGAAACTGGTTTGATATTATTGTAATTATTATTATTACTATTATTATTATTATTATTATTATTATTATTATTGTTATTACTATTATTATCATCATTATTATCATTACTATTATTATTATCATTATTATTATTATCATTATTATTATTGTCATTATCATCACTAGTACTCCTATAAATAACGTCATTATTATTGTCAGCGCTAGTATTGCCAGCACGATATATTCATTATTAGTCTCACACTGTAATACATTACATACACTACACATGACATGTAATCTGTTCAAAGTGAGGCAGAATTTGTCATAACGAACAAAATAATAAAATGAAATCTGTTTCTAATTACGTTATTGTTGTTTGCTGCAATGCTCTCTCTGGCTGCATTTCATGCCGCGTTTTATCATTGATGCCAAAAACGTCACACCTTTGCGCTTCCTTTGTTACCTCAGCGTTGAGAGAGAGAGAGAGAGAGAGAGAGAGAGAGAGAGAGAGAGAGAGAGAGAGAGAGAGAGAGAGAGAGAGAGAGAGAGAGAAATCATTTGGAGTAAAATAATGCTTGATTCTGTTATTGAAAATAATTTATGAATTGAAAACCAACATTTTAAAGCCTGAATTTTTACACAATCTGCAATTGCAATGAGGCCTAAAAACATCACACGACAGAAAAGTTATTTCAATAATTTCACAGGAAAAGTTTTATATATTGTTCTGTCGCTCACATTCATTCTGTTGCCTCGTTCAGTTATTCTCATTATTTATCATCGTGTGGTTTCCCACACTATGCTATTTTTCTGTAATAAATACACTGGACTATATGTACCATTATACAAGCGCGTTTCTATTCTTTACATGATTTTACTAATCAAATATTGAGATTCTTTTCTATTTCACACACACACACACACACACACACACACACACATGATGGCTAGCCAAGACAACGAGTCTACGTGTTTAATTTCCATCACAAGCACTGCCTTACATCACACCCTCAAGACTACTAAGTGACAGCGAATTGATCACTAATGAATACACTTCCCATGGCTAGCTTCGTTGTGTGTGTGTGTGTGTGTGTGTGTGTGTGTGTGTAAAATAGTAATAATAATATTCGGTAATAATATTCTTGAAGTTTTACAACTGAAAATCCTCATGTTATGTACTTATATTAAATACTAACATACATACAATATTTTAAGTATACATTTAAGCCTAAGGAAGTATCTTATAATTCGATGCAGTGGCTGCCAGATGGCGTCGGTCAACCTACTAGCTAGGCCCTGACCATCCCGTGTGTATTTTTTTCTTTTCCGAGTTTGTTTCTCCTACCTAGCAGCGCGTCAAATCTTCCGACTTACACCAGGTACCTAATCACTGCTAGGTGAACAGGGGCTACACTGTAAACAAGTCCGCCATAAAACTTCTGACCTGACCCGGGATTCGAACCCAGGCCCTCCCGATTGTGAAACAGGCGTGCTAACAACTGCTCTACCAGACCTTCAGTGTGTGTATGTGTGTGTGTGGACCAGGTAAACAGACAGATGGATAGCTCCTGCATTTCTACCTCTGCAAAGCCTGTACTACTGACACCACAACACTGGAAACATCCCAGAAGGTACAAGAGAGGTCATTATATCTATAGAAGAGTGAGGAGTGGAAGCATGTTTTTGGACTTAGCCAGAATGGTTACGTTAAATTGAAGAAGCCCAGCATAAACCCCTCCTGTGCAGCCAGACTCCGGTCTGCGCATGCGCAGTGGTGCCAAGTAGCAGCCGACACCCTCCCTACACGTTCTCTCCTCTGTCAAGCAGGGGTGACTCGCTTATATTGTTAGTGACGGAGCAAGTCTTAAGGGAACATTAAGATGGCAAGACAAATGACAGACATAAGAGGCATGCAGCGAAATCAACTTCAGAGAATAAATAAAGAAGAACTAATTGACATCATATTAGCATCTAATGATGAGAGGGGGAATCTGGAAGACATTACGAAGAAACTGTCAGAGGTGATGAATGAACTCGACACTCTGAAACGTCTGGTAACATCTCCTGATAACGCTACCAATAAAAAGATTTCTGCTTTGGAGGCAAAATTAGAGAAACAAGAGGAAATAATCGCCCAGCATCAAAGGTTTATGGAAAGCCTGGACCGAAAAGAGACAGAAAACAACGTGGTGGTCCTGGGTGTACCCGACGAGAGACAGGCACTGGACGGGGCCACGCAAGATGATGCCAAGCTGACCAAGGTGTGGGACGCAATGGGGGTTGGCGCCGTGGACGGGACGTATAGGAGGCTCGGGAGGGGAGGTGGGGACCGCTGCCGGCCCATCCTTTTCACCCTGCGAGACAAGAACCAGCGACCAACTATTCTCGACCATGCCAAGAACCTGAAAGAACTGGGAGAACCATTCAAGAAAATCTTTGTCAAGAAAGATGTCCACCCATCGGTACGCAAGGAATGGCAACGATTGCGAGACGTGGAAAAAACGGAGAGAGAAAGACCGGAAAATGTGGGCTGTGTCATCCGCCTTGATCCCCTTGAACGGAAGGTATACAAGGACGGGTGTGTAATTGACAGCTGGAAGCCACAAACTTTTTGATGTACCCACAGCGAGTGTCGGAGCTGAAAATTATATCATGGAATGTAAATGGTATATATACGAAATTGGAAAAGCAAAATGTGTTGAATGTATTAACTCAATACGATATAATAAGTCTTCTTGAAGTGAAAACTAGCTTGCCAGTGCAGATACCAGGATATATATGATATCGTGGCGCAGTTGTAGGGTCAGCAGAACGAGGTGGTGTGGTAGTATGTCTCAGAAACTCCCTCTCGCGGTGGGTGCACAGCGTAGATGTGTCAAACGGGGACCAGGTGTGGATGCGACTCAGAAATGTACCGGGCGTTTTGTTGTGTTTTGGTTACATCCCACCTAGTGACTCCCCGTATTTCTCAAGTTTTTCTTTTGCCTCTATACAAGAGAAAATGTATTCATGCCATGCTGAGGTGGGATACCTAATTGTGGGTGATATGAATGCACGTTTCGGGAGTGCCGTAAGAGGTGTACTTACTCATTTGTACCCACCTCACAACGAAACACTCTCGTATCCCATAATAGCGGATGATGTTAATGTGTCTAATGCAAATGCAGAATTGTTGTCTTCTCTCTGTGCTGATAATAACTTAGTAGTTATAAATAACCTTAAAACACCATGTAAACATTTTGTCGGAGAGAAGACGTTTAGGAAAGGACAAGAATGGGTGTCAGAATTAGATACATGTGTTTCATCTTTAGACCTGCTAAACTTTATAGATGATTTTCGTGTATTGCAGCAGAGTGGTTTACCATCAGACCACGCCCCAGTTTCTGTCACTATAACAAGTCCACGTGTAAACCTTGACCAGATATTGGAGGGGGCACTGGCCTTGGGTGACCACTCTGCACTTCACACACAAGTTGCTAAACGTACACGCTCTAAGAAGCCTGTGCGTTTCACAGATATCAATATTGAGGGGTTTGGAAATGCTATTGCTGATATTACTATAAGCCTAGAGGATGACGTGGATATTGTAGCAGAAACTTTATCAAATGAGTTGTACAAATGTGCGGAGAGGTGCAGGAATGGAGTTAGACAAGTGGGAAATAGTGTGGATAATATGGGTAAATGGGAGAGGATTTTGCAGGACAAGGACGATGGCAGGGTATGGAAGGCAATAGATTGGAAGGGGAACTTCGATGTTTCAGCTCATGTGAATGAGAACTCTCCCAGTGATGAAATATTTAAAGAGCATTTTGAGAAGGTATTGAATCCGCAACAAATAAATTCAGACAATGACATTAGCACAGATGTACAAATACCGATCTTAGATGACCCTATTACCCCAGCTGAGATTTGTGACCAAATTAAGAAGATGAAGGTGGACAAAGCTTGTGGTCCAGATGGTGTTTCGCCAGGAATATTTTCACTCTTGCCTGCTCATTTGATTTTAACTATTGCCACTCTTTTTAACAATGTATTTTTAAATGCTTTGTACCCTCAGTCATGGACAAGAGCAAAGATATTCACCATATTTAAGAAAGGCGACAGGATGAACCCAGACAACTACCGTGGTATCAGTGTAACGAATGCCATAGCTAAGGTGTACGACATGGTTTTGTGTCGGAGGATGGGTCTGTGGTACACACCATGTCGGGAGCAGGCTGGAGCACAGCCAAAACGCGGTTGCATATTGTTACTCTCCGCTTAATAACAGACTCAGCAAGGCGGAAGAAGTACAAGTTGTTTGTTGCTTTTGTAGACTTCTCAAAAGCATATGATGTATTACGAAGAGATAAATTATTCACAGTACTAAAACGGCTAGGATGCGGAATGATTATGCTTGCAGCAATATGTGCCATGTACCAAATAACCGAGAGTATTTTAGGATGTGTAGTGATAACATCTACGGTGGGTGTGAGGCAAGGTTTGTCTACATCGTGTCTCTTGTTTATCATTTATGTTGATGATCTAATAAAAATGATGCGAGAAAAATGTACGCGTGAAACTTTCATTGACTGGTTGCACATCTTGTTGTTTATGGACGATACGGTACTGCTGGCAACCTCGCGAGCAAATATGATGAAAAAACTATGTATTTTGAACGAATTTTGTGACGAATATGGTATGAGAATGAACGCCAGTAAAACCAAGTTTTTTGTTATATGTGGAGGACCGGGCGACGCTGAACCGTTCCAGGTGGGTGACAAAACAGTCGAGCACTGCAGTCACTATATATATTTGGGGTCACCGTTCACTTGTGACGGGTCAGTGTCGTCCGCTGTCAAGCTTCACGCCAGGAACAAGTTGTGTCACGTGCTAAAGTTTGTTTCGTTTGTACGTAAGAACAACGACATCCCATTTATTGTTAAGCGACGTGTGTTTGATGCCGCCCTCCTCTCCTCACTACTGTATGGTTCAGAGTCTTGGGTCGGTGCTGATTTAAAGCCCATCACAAAGCTATATATTTGGGCTATGAAGGAGTTACTGAATGTGAGGAGGACAACACCGAACATAGTTTGCTGTGCCGAGTTAGGATATCACACGCTTGTAGATTGGATCCAGCATAAGCAACATAAATTCTACCATGAAATGTGGTCAGAAAGAATGAACATGTTTGACGACCCATTAATTTTCGCAATAAGATCTTTATTTGCAATGAACACTCCAGCGGGGAAGTTGATAGCACAAATGGTACACACTGCCGTGCCGCATAAGTCTACTTTATTGCGAAATGTTCATGATGCCATCTGTCACTCTGTAGCCTCAAGATGCTTAGTGTATAAGATGATGAACCCTGACTTAGCAGTACATGACATATACACAACAAGACACACGATAAACGACATACATAGAGTGTCATTCACACGGTTCAGGGTGAGTGGCCACAGCCTGGCCGTGGAGACAGGCAGGTGGAACAGGCGTGGGCGTGGCCGTCTGCCCCTGGAGGAACGTGTGTGTGTGTGTGGGGACGTACAGACAGAACATGTAGGTCAACACTGTCCACACACACAACACCTCAGACAACAACATGGTTTCAGCTCTATACAGGATTTATTTTCCATGCTGAATGCAAAATGTTGTGATATTATACACAAGATGTTACAACTGTATTGTTAACACTTTCTGTAATCCACTGTAAGATAAATATGTTATATTTGTCCAAAATTTAGAGGGTGCATGTCATACTTTTATATTTTATATGGCTGGTTGTAAACATTTTTTTCTTAGTATTTAAATCGGTCCTTTTTGGAGAGCTCTATAGTGCATAGTTTTGGTACAAAGAAATTATGCGTTTCTATGTTATACCACTTTTTATAGTTTTTTCTACTTGGTCTTTGTGTTTTTATTCGTTTAAGCTTTTTTAAAGAAAATTAGTTATGGAATCTTTACCTTTGTGTAATATATTATGCAATTTTATTAGCATCAGTAGTGCAGTTTATGTGTTTATGTGTTACAATTTTACTGTCTGGTTTTGTTACAATATTTTTAACTTTAACCCAGTATTTATCAGTCGTATGGACTACAGTAGTATTTTATTTTTAGTATATAATGTTAATGAAAATTGTGATCATATAAAATAATAATAATAATCCTTGTATATCTTTATGTACGCTGTGGTCAATAAACTTATCTATCTATCTATCTTATCTGTGAACAGAAGGGCAGTAGCGGAAGGGCGGCGGTGGGTTGAAGGTCGCTCAGTTAAGTGGAGTGATTCACATAAATAAATAAAGACAGACAAGGTCAGATAAGCACAACAAAGGCCTCGTTACTGCTTGTTAAGGATAAAGGCCAATAAAGAGAATAAGCTTGCAGCTCAGCAAACACGACCAGTCTTTGAGCGGCGGGCGGGAGGCAGGACATGGATCGGGCTAAAGCCTGCTGAATCCTCGGCACACAGTCGGTGTATTGATAGCACACGCCCCCAACAGATAAATTATCAAAACCAGATAATTCCACTAATAGATTGGCTTCTAACTTGCACGAGGAAGCTGAAAGCGTAAATAAAGATAAACTAAAGTGGACGGCGATAGGCTCAAAGTGCGCTATAAATATGTACCTGCAGGTGCTGCTAAAAATACACACAAGACTTGTATTGCCAAACATGTACCGTGCATGTAAAAGCAAATGAAACTTGAAAACATGAAAAATCAAAACTAAATCATTATGTAATTAAAACAGCCGAATAAAACTAATCAAAAGTACAAAAGCGTAGTAGGTACTCAATTACAACCTTTGCTGTTCACAATTATTTAAAACTATAAATGTAAAAGATGATAGAAAACTAAACAAGTAAACCTTAAAATTTGAAACATGAAAACTAAAGCATGATCTTGAAATAAGATTATAGAAAAATGGTGACACGACAGCAAGCAGAAGTTAGAATAAATACAAGCGTCATAAAATACACACCAACATAAGCAAAGAAGTAAGGGAAATTTTCAGAGCGTCAGACTAGCAGGGTGAGACTAAAACAGTCATAGATGCTCAAATTAAACAGAGCATTTTGTCTGTAACAAGTATTACAGTATTAAACTAGTAGTGTCACGACTACACTTCCAGAATTTGACTGATAACTCTGCGGACCAACTCATTCGTGAACCTTCCACTAAATAAATCATTCATGTCAGAAAAACTGAATGTCGCGTGTATGTTGTGTGAGACTGCATTGTTGTGTGACGTGTGTGTTGTGTGAGACTGCATTGCTGTGTGACGTGTGTGTTGTGTGAGACTGCATTGTTATGTGACGTGTATGTTGTGTGAGACTGCATTGTTGTGTGACGTGTGTGTTGTGTGAGACTGCATTGTTGTGTGACGTGTGTGTTGTGTGAGACTGCATTGTTGTGTGACGTGTGTGTTGTGTGAGACTGCATTGTTGTGTGACGTGTGTGTTGTGTGAGACTGCATTGTTGTGTGACGTGTGTGTTGTGTGAGACTGCATTGTTGTGTGACGTGTGTGTTGTGTGAGACTGCATTGTTGTGTGACGTGTGTGTTGTGTGAGACTGCATTGTTGTGTGACGTGTGTGTTGTGTGAGACTGCATTGTTGTGTGACGTGTGCCTCACCTTGCTTCTTACAACCGTCCAAAGAAAAGCAGCCTTGGTAAAAATTAATCAGGAAATTATAGTCAGCACAATTTGTCATAAATGTTCCAGTGCCATCTAAGTCATCTTCCTGTCACTTTTTCTCTTGACAGTATGCATAAAGCATATTGTCTTTATTTATCAATAAGTGAACAGATATTACGTGGCTGCATTACTGAGCAGCAGCACCGTGGCATCACAATGGAGCCTCCAGCGTGAGAGTTATTTCTCAAGTGATACTGAAAGCATGGAGCCATTTCACACACCTACAATAAAATGGCATTTTATAAACATGACTGATTCATAATAATGAAAGGCATGCCCAACTCAAAACAATTTCCAACTGACTAACACATTATAGTTTTGCTGTTTCTTTTTGGTTAATGTGGAGTTACAACATCTTACAAATACAAAATTGCTACAGGAATTTTGCAAAGAATGCAAATGCAAAGAATGCAAATGTAACAAATTATTTTTTACTTTTCTTTTATTTAACTGAGTATTGAAAACCACAGAGGTCTTTTATTTGTTTTGTTGAGGCCATGTAACACACAGGTTTGCACTCAACCAGGAGGTAATGAAGTGTTGTAAAACATCAGGCTTCCCTTTTATTTACTTTTAGTCTAATTATTATAACAGCACTGTAGTCTTTGGCGGGACTTTACCCTTGCACCGGGAGAACCTGAAGGCAAGTGAGGAAGACGCATAGCAAACAACGCTGGGTCCTGGGGCCTGGATCACTGGAGTCGGTGCCTTGGCTAACAAACCAACAACGCCAGACTGCGTTGACTCTTCTGCGTCGTTTGGACTTAATACATTGAAATTCCAAACCTCTCACTTTGTAACACTCACGGTTTTGCTGGTACATCTCACTTCCTTTTATATATTCATATATTTAGTGTTTTTATTGTTTTTTTTTTTTTTAACCATACCATAATTTTGTTTCTAATCTCAATATTTTATCCTAATATCTTTGCTACTTTGAAAATTTTGTGGCTGCGCCATATGACCGCGGTGTTATGGCGCCATGAATCAAATCCTTGAGTCACTCAGGCAAATTACGTCATAAGAAAAGGTTTGGAGTAAAATAATAATCTTGAAGAGACACCAACTCGCCCAGCAGTATGCCTGGCAGCAGTACCAACGCATGCCGGAAAGGACTGTGGTCTATACAGTAGCCTCAACAGTGAACACCACTGCTCCAGTAGTAATAAACACTTTCAAAGCTAAAAGTTTCTCTCATAGTAAAGATTACTTTCAGAATTGCTCCAAACTCATAAAATGACTCTCAAAGTTGCGAGTTGCTCCTACAAGTGCTCTCAAAGAGAGCCAAACATGAAAGTGCCTTGGTGGGATTTTTATCTTGTTAAGAGTGAAGTTTGTTTTGTCGACAAAGGCGGAATATACGTACATACATGCAGACACATCTGTGTGTGGGTGTGTGTGTGTGTCTGTGTGTGTGTGTGTGTGTGTGTGTGTGTGTGTGTGTGTGTGTGTGTGTGTGTGTGTGTGTGTGTATGTATATATATATATATATATATATATATATATATATATATATATATATATATATATATATATATATATATATATATATATATATATATATATATATATATATATATATATATATATATATATATATATATATATATATATATATATTATATATATATATATGAGAGAGAGAGAGAGAGAGAGAGAGAGAGAGAGAGAGAGAGAGAGAGAGAGAGAGAGAGAGAGAGAGATGTACTGTGCATGTTAATTTAGATGGTGAACAATGTATGCCCATGCAGTCTTTTGCTTGGCGGTCACTCCCGGATCATATTTATCCCTTGTTGTATTGTTTTCTTTGTTCTGTGAGGTTTACAGGGAGTAACGTTTCATAGCTGCATTAATTTCTTTCACTGTTGAACCGACAGCCGTCCTCTCCATCCATCTTGAGAAGACAAGCGGCATGTTGGCCAGGCAGGGAGGGCGGCGCTTAGTTTACATCCGCCAAATTATCGACATGTCCGGTAATGACATATCGCTCTTAATAATGCTCAGAAATAGTCTATAATTACTTAGAAATATTAAAGATTGATTCACAAACATAAACTACCACCAAAAGAGTGACATCTTCTTAGATCTGATTCAAAATGATGCTGCTAAATTTTGAAAAACCGCTACTTTATCGGCTTTTCTACTGCTAGGAGTAACTTTTACTCTGAAAGTAAAAGCTGCTTTTAGGAACAACATCCAAAAGCAAAGTGGAGGATAAAAGCACTTCTAGGAGTTGTTGTAGAAGTACTCCTGGGAGTCTTTATTAATACGGGCCCTGGTCTTCTACACCAGCTGAACATCACTGTTTTATTAATTTTCCTAATCACTTCACTGACCTCATCAAGGTCTGCCTGGCTGCACATGCAGCCTTCTCAGTGATCTGGGAATGTGGGAAAAAAAATGTGTCATCACACTACTCAAGCCACACCGGTAGAACGTTCAGTACTAACTTGTCTGGTCTCCACAGCTACCTTAATGATGTTTATCTATCTCTTATGTGCAGGAAATAAAGCCTACAGCATTTAATAACAATGACAAGTGATTTAAGGTGAGGATGGAGAGCTCCTCGTACGTGACAGTGACAGTGTTCCCATCATTTACACTGCCTGTTATTTAAATTCAAGCAACATTACCTCGGTCAACATGTCACCAGCCTTTCACATACACCACCTGCAGAGTACTCTTCATTTTACCAAAGATGCAGCAGCCGCTCTTGCCTGTACACTGTGCAGGGAATAATTTTTTGATCCGGGTAACGTCCGCTCCTCTCCCACCAAGACCCCATTCAGCTGTTGGTGACCGACGTGGCATCTGTTGCTATCTAAACTCACTAGTCTAATCCTGCAGCCCTTCCACTGAAGCCGCATATCCTATCATGTAGAATTCTTTGGTTTGTTTATTCCCGCACACATAATATACCCGCTTCTCCAACCGGAGGCGGCCACGTCCCCTCCTGTTCTACTCGCCCACATTCACTGCCAGGGAGTGGCTGGCAACGCGGAATACAATGGAATTAATTTATTGCATTTTTTTTTTCTTTATAGACTTTATAGACAAAGTGCAGGGATAGTGTGGATTGATTTGTCTGGAGATCATATGCCTCGACAACTGTGAGTGTAGCAATGTATCCCTCACGTCTCACATCCCTAATGCAGTGTCATCTGTCTGGAAGAGAATCAAGTTTGTGATGTACAGCAGGATTTCGTGTCATATCTGCTGACTAAGACTAGTCTCATTGCTAACGTCAGGCGTTCGTCCAGTTGGGATCTTTCTCTCCAGATAGAAAAAAAAAAAACTTTCTTTGCTTTTCCTTCACAAGACAGTGTAAGGATGGGAGTAATCTAACCGGAGTCTGTGTAACAAACATCATTACATGTTGGCATCCTGACATCAAGAAGTCTTTTTAATGCACCCTGCATACATTTCTGACGACAAGTTTTAAATCTCCATTCAGCCAAGACTCGCTTCAGGATACACTTTTTTTTCTTTAAGAACGATAAGTATCTTATAGGTGTGACATTTTGATGTCAATATGAGCTCTGAGTGCCGCAAAAACTGAGCCACCACCAAGCCCGCTGTTTGAATTGGTGTTTTATCATCTAAAATGCGCCAAACAAATAAAGACATTTGTTTTGGATTGACTGATTTTCATACCATATTCATCACAAAATCTTTTCACTACCAAAGTTTTTATTTCATTTTTTTTTCTCTTGTGGTCGCGAGCAACACAGTGTCATCCATCATAACGAGAATGTGCAGCCAAGATACAAACCCGTCGTCACCACAGCTCGCCTTCACTCTCTTTGTTAACTCATTAACGTCTAGGATGAATAACAAGCAGGATGTGGGGGAGCCTTGGCGCACACTCATCGAGGCTGTCAACACCGATGTACCCAACACACTCTCAGTCACACGATACATCGCAGCCACGGCCACCAACATTACCAAGACACACCCTAACCCTTGTACCACTTCAAGCAGCTTCCTCTGGGCACGCAGGCTCATAAGCTTGGCTAAAATCAATTAAAATCACATGTAAAGTTTTTTTTTTTTTTATGGTATAATCAGTGAGGGATCGAAGCAGCACAGTGTATTCGATGCAACCTCTGCCACACTGCGCCCCTGCTGCATATTTCCGGTCTGGAAGAGTAGGTGCCAGTCATTCTTGAACACGCTAGATTAGGTTAGGCTAGCAGTAGGTTAGGCTTTGATCAGGATAAATTCATGGACTAACTTTGTGTGAGAATCACAGTGTGAGTGTTTCCGAGCACATCCTGTGGCTAGTTTCGGAGCTACAGCCGAGCTTCTTGGCAGGCGTGCGCGTAATTCCCTTACACTTCTGGAAAATGGTCCCCGGCTTGCTTCCGGTGTGGTACGAACCACCGTCCCAGGCGGCAGCACAGTATCATGTCATGCAGTGTCGCCAAACTATCAATGATACTTATGCCCCTAAAATTAGCTGGTTCGCTCCTATCGCCACACTTGAATATACAAACTTTGCACTAGTCTATTCCTCAGGGCAGCTACCGGATGTACAAATGGTGTTGAACAATGTTGTGGTCATAAGGATCCAGCGGCGTGGTAATGACTGGAATGCACCTGAAGGAACACCATCTGGGCCGCAGGCTTTATTTGTTTATTATTATTTGTTTATTTGTTCCTTGACTTCATCGGCTAAGTATGATGGGAATGTTTACATGTATGTCAGTAGAGTCAAGACTGATTTCATTATCCATGGGTGGATTCATAACACTCATAAAAATCTTTAAACTCGTCATCTGATAGGGTGACAACAAATTTATCATCGCCATTGCCATTCACAGTTAACAGCTTGCCATACGCCTCTGTCATCGTGACGTGTGCAATCCTGTCCCACCTTGCCAGCCTTGTGTGTTCCCTGTCTTGTGTTGTCACCCCACGACTCGCTCTGGCACACTCATCACACTCATGAAGTGAAGTTCATGCTGAGGTAATGTTCACCTTTGAACCATCACGCTTCAACCTCAACTTCCTTCTCCCTTCCACCTGTCACCCTTCTCAGGATAGTCCTGATAGTCCTGATAGTCATGACAGTCCCCACCCCCAACCCTCAAAAGAAAACAATAATAAGCTTCCAAGCGAGCCTCATCGCCATGGACTCAAAAACTGTGACGCAACGCAACACGTATCATGCCACTGTCACGTAACAATCTGTCACCCAAAAACAACACCTCCACACAGGTGTTGTACACTGAGTATTCATCACAGTATGCGCATAATTTACTTACTCCATAACAAGCCGCTCTTAATAACATTATATATATTGCTGTATTGTCAAGATTTTATATATATATATATATATATATATATATATATATATATATATATATATATATATATATATATATATATATATATATATATATATATATATATATATGTATATATATATATATATATGTGTGTGTGTGTGTGTGTGTGTGTGTGTGTGTGTGTGTGTGTGTGTGTGTGTGTGTGTGTGTGTGTGTGTGTGTGTGTGTGTGTGTGTGTGTGTGTGTGTGTGTGTGTGTGTGTTGCATTACTTAGTTCGTTGTTTCACTTTGAAACGCGAAGTGTTTATATCTCTGCCTTTCTCTTATTTGTCGTGATCTTTACCCATGACGAGGGATACCAACCCAAGGAAGCTAGAGTGAGTCTTAAGCTTCCTTGACTGGCCGTCACCAGCCGCTGATGCTTCCTTCAGACAGAATGACCCAATGGGCAACGAAGATAGTTTGATGGTTTGATTGTTATGGATGCAATGCAGAACTCTAAATAAGGCTTCGTTTATCACCCCTCACCAGCCACTGATAGTTCCTCCAGCCACAATAACACACAATACACAACGAGGATGGTTTGATGGTTCGTTAGTTACAGATGCAATGAAGGAGAACGTAACTGAGGAGACATCACGAAGAGCAAGCAATATAAAGCCACAAGTATGTGTCCTTTAACATGCTAGCCAATCATTTACATATTCTCATCTCTTGACCTGTGCCTGCAATCACCGAACGACGGTGACACCAAACGAATAACAATAAGCGAATTTAGACATGCTTCGTTCAGTACAATATCTGTCACTACAATAACTCCTTTTAGCCCTCTGACCTCCAGTATGTTAAATATGATGATTACCTCCCTGACAAAGCCAGCCTGACAGACCACAACCGGCAGCACCCTCGCCAGAACACGCCGTTAAGCGTCGCTTAAGGAAGGAGAGAGAGAGAGAGAGAGAGAGAGAGAGAGAGAGAGAGAGAGAGAGAGAGAGAGGTAGGCAATGGATAATGATAGTGAATAGCAGATAATGGGCTGGAAAAGGAATGTGGTGTGAATGAGATAAAAGACTGAGAAAGGATGGAAACTGAGTGTTAATACATGGAAAAGAAACTAAGAGATGGATGGAAAGAATGAAGAACGAGGGAAAGAAAAGGTTAAGGGATGATTTTTTTGACTGGTTGGTTGACTAACAGATAGACTGGTTAATTGACTGACTGATTGACTGACTGATCTCTTGGTTAATGGATTAAAGGAATGGAGTAGGAATGTGGTTGAATGTTAAGGGATGATTGGAGTACTGGCTGAGTGATTAATGGGCCTTTTTTATTCATATATTTAGTTGACCTTGGCCAGTGTCACTCTTACATAAGAAAAAAAAGTCAGCTTCACAGCTGCATTATGTCAGTACAGTGGTCCCCTGTTCCCACACTATTCGTGTCTTGGTTGTGTGGTACAAAAAGGTATTTATTTTACGTTTCACTCTTCAATAACCTGTAATCTAATTTCTCTCTTCCATGAAATTGCAGTTGAGTAGATTAGTGTTGGTGTATCGTAGCAGCGAATCATCCTGGGCTCAAATGTAGCAGCAGGGACACCAGCTGAGAGTTTATGGCCACCAACGTGGATATTATTGGATGCAACAACTGCAACAAATTACCGCTAATGAATATTATAGTTCAGCCGCTCCACGCAGTGAATGTGTGGCGGCACACACACACACACACATAATGACATCAGTTAAACAAAGTCAACAACACATCACAGGAAGCATTAACCCTGTCAGGTCGCAAATAAGTTTTTGGATCGTGTCTGTGATACGCAAATCCGGCCCAAATATCAAGGTTTGTAAAAATGAAAAAATAATCATATTCTCATGCATAATAGAGTTCTACGCATCCACTGTGAAAAATTTAGGTCTCTACTCAGCCTGGAAAGGGATGCAATAATGATGGGAAGTTGTATTTCTGGTGATACATTGTGCACTATTGAGTGTTGCCATCGTAGTGGGTGGTTATTTTCCGCCGCAACTTGTGCAGCATTTCTCTCTAAATTAGGCAGTATTTTGCACCTGATTTGAACTGCAGTTGTTCAAAATTGGTCCAGAATGTACAAGGGTCCCATACAATCCTCCTCCTTCGTTTCAGTGGTGTTACCATGTAAGGTTTATGTAAACAATATAGCGAGAGGAAGTCATGAGCGAGGATACACATGCCCATATATGGTAATATACCAAATAAGCATTATACTACCAATAAATTAATTATATCTGGCATATCTGCTCTCTAACAACAAGATTTTATCATTATTCATGTTATTTCAGTAGATAAATGCACAAATAGCCGCTAGCGACGTCTGGAAATAATAATAATTGTGAAAAAAGGGGTATCTGATACCTTAAGGTGTAATTGCCATTGTGACTATATTTTCCTAACCACACAACTAGCGGCGCGTCCCATGAGTCGAGCGAGGATGGGAGAGTGTCAGCTGGCCACAAGCAGCAGCCAGGAGGCGCACAATTTAATTCTGTGGCTCGTCAAATATGGGACCACGATCGTGGTCAGGAGGCATTTCCCTCAAAGCCACGATCGTGGTCCGGAGCACTGAAAGGGTTAAACAAACAGCCAAGGCCAAGGCATTACACAGCGCCAATGCGTCACAATGAAAGGCGCGCGTCGCTGCTAACACGCGGGGCGGCCTTCAAGTGCCCCTCACCGAGCGTAATACCCACATTAACATTGGCGGCCATCATGCACCCCTGAACAGGCGTAACGGTCGCGAGTGTAAACATAACGTTAGTATCTGAAGTAATATTAGCGTTGCATTTAGGATTATAATGTAAAACACTTCTAAGCCGCACTTGCACTATTTCAAAAGGCTTTAGTTGAAGTGACACGGGTTTTTAAGAGAGTTTCTTATGCTTTTAGTGATAGAACAAGATTTTTATATAGTAAACAGGAGAAACAATCGCGAGAGCCAGGCTAACCATCTTTGTGGCCTTTGAAAGTCACGCTGAAGCTACACAGATTTTTAAGAATTATATTACGATTTAAATGAGAGATTATCAACATTTTCACACTATTAAAGGGAGAAGCAATATAAAGAATCCAGCTAATGATCTCTATGGCCTTTAAAAATAGCCATGCAGAAGCTACACAGGTTTTCAAGAACTATATTATGGTTCTAGTGAGGGACTAACAACAGTTCTACATTATTAAAGGGAGGAGCAGTATAAAGAGCCCAGCTAGTGATCCCTATTGACTTCTTGACAATATTCGTGAAGAAACTACCCGAGTTTTCAAAGATGTTTTTATGTTATAATGAAAGATTAACAAGATTTATGCAATACTGGAAAGGGAAACAGTCTTGAGAATCAGGCTAACCATATCTGGGTCCTTGGGAAACAGTCGTGGTGAGAGACCAAACCGTTTCTCAATACGGATCTTTGTCTGAGAGAGAGAGAGAGAGAGAGAGAGAGAGAGAGAGAGAGAGAGAGAGAGAGAGAGAGAGAGAGAGAGAGAGAGACTCAGCTGACACATATGATGGAGAGAAATGAGAAATAGATGTACTGAGGGAGAGAGAAGGGAATGAGAGAAAGAATGAATGAATGAAGGAAGGAAGGAAGGAAGGAAGGAAAAAAATGAAATAATGAATAAATGAATGAAAAAATAAAAACAAAAGGAAAAAATGGATAGAAGTAAAGAGAAAGGAAGGAAAGAAAGAAACAGTGAATGAATAAATGGATAAATGAATGAATGAAAAAATATATAAACAAACAAACGGAATGATAAAGAAGACGAGAAACGAAAGAAGAGTGGAACAATATTCTCTTCATCGTTTATATTCCCAAGGGCTTCATGGAGAAAAAGGAGGAGGAAGAAGAAGTGGAGGAGGAGAAGGAAGAGGAGGAGGAGGAGGAGGAGGAGGAGGAGGAGGAGGAGGAGGAGGAGGAGGAGGGTTCAAGGCTGTTGCTGGAATGGAAGTAAGATGAGGTGAGGAGGAGGAGGAGGAGGAGGAGGAAGAGGAGGGTTCAAGGCTGTTGCTGGAATGGAGGTAAGATGAGGTGAAGTGTGATCTCTCTCTCTCTCTCTCTCTCTCTCTCTCTCTCTCTCTCTCTCTCTCTCTCTCTCTCTCTCTCTCTCTCTCTCTCTCTCTCTCTCTCTCCATGTGTGGAGAGGGAGATAAAAACTAGGAAGAGGGAAGTCCAACGACAGGGAAGAGGATGAGAGAGAGAGAGAGAGAGAGAGAGAGAGAGAGAGAGAGAGAGAGAGAGAGAGAGAGAGAGAGAGAGAGAGAGAGATAAAAACTAGGAAGAGGAAAGTGCAACGGCAGGGAAGAGGATGAGAGAGAGAGAGAGAGAGAGAGAGAGAGAGAGAGAGAGAGAGAGAGAGAGAGAGAGAGAGAGAGATAGTATAAAAACCCAACGACGATTAACAGCTTTTCCTCCTCTTCTTTCCTCCTCCTCCTCCTCCTCCTCCTCCATACTTCCTTCCTTGTCTCCCTTTCCTTCACTAGAATACAACCAAAATATCTTCATAATTATTGTTTGATATGACACAGAACAAATTTAAAATACATTAAAATGCAACTTGTACCATCAAAATTACACTATAATATAAGTGAAACAATGGAAGACAGTAGGCAGATTAATGGAGGACTTAGTTAAACTTCGATAAGATTGTATATACTATCTCACTGACACTGAAGTGTTCCCGGGGGTGCATTAACTGATCCCAAGACACAAAGCCATAGTGGGCACGGACGGTGTCAGTGAGCGGACACGCCTCTAACACATGCAATTCTGTTTGTATAGCTCCACACAGGCACAAAGGTTCCTCCACAGGCAATCGTCCACGCCCTCTTCTATTCCAACGACCCGTTTCTATTTGCTAACCAGTGTCCACTAACTCGAAATTGACAATATGATATCGTATGCACCTCATTAAAGTAGTTCCTCTCACAGTACAGTTTATCTACAGTAAGATCAGGGTTAAGAGTCTTGAATACTGTTGTATGTGATGACAAAATTATGTATAGAGAGTTTTACAGCAGTTTTACCTTGTGCAACATCGTGTACATTATCTGCCAACAGGCTGTCAATATATCTACCCGTACGAGTGCTGGAGTCAAGAACAACCTTAACAATATGTGTCCACGGGTCATCCCTCATGTGCTGTCTATCTCGCCATAAACTGTGAAAACATTTACGCTGTTTGGCCTTGACTAAGTACTTAACTGAAGGAGGTCCAAGGAAGTCCAAGCTCGACACAGCAGACATCAGAACAGGTTGACAATCGTACTCCAAGCAGCTGCTTTACACACCTTATAGTTATATAGCTTGTCAACAGGCTTTATGTTGCCCTCCAGCCACCACTCAACCCACAGAGCACAGCTGACATCACAGCTGCATCAGACACTCGCCTCTTTACATAAAAGGGAACATCTCCATTCTTCTGAAGGAATCAAACAAATTTTAATACATGGGCAGTTTTACACCTGGCGTGACTAGCTACTGCTGACGACACTGCAAGTGAAATACTGCCAAGATACGTGTAGCTGTCACACCACTCCACCACCATCTCCCCCACAGTAAATTTTGTACGCTCTTCTGGAGAACAATTCAATGCAAAAATTTTAGTTTTCTTCTTATTAACTAGCATTCCGTAATCTTGACAGTATTTATTGAACAGTCTTAATTAATGTTCCATGCCCCGTCTTGTAGTTGAGAAAAATAAGTATCATCCATTAACATTAACATGTGTAGCCACGTCAAAAATTGATTCATACCACAATTATTCTTTATCAAGGCAATTAAATCATTCACGTATTTCACGTATATGTTAAACAGTATACACGATGTTGGGGAACCTTGCCTTGCTCCTATTGTAGCAGCAACCACACCAGAGTGTGTACACTCTGTGTAAGTGTACACACAAGTATTGCCAACACAACTGCCCCGCACCCATTTCTCTTTAATATCACAAACAACACATTACGGGGCACTCTGTCACAGGCCATTCTAAAATCAACGAACGTAACAAATGACTTAAGTTTTTTCCTCTTACTCAAATCCATTATCAAACGTAGCGTCACAATGTGTACAATGCGTCCTCTGCCCTTCTGGCTGCCTGCCTGCTTTCTCAATGCAACAAACCAACTGCTCAACCGCGAGCTTAAGATTAAGTCAAACAATTTATCCAGTGAGTTTATTACATTGATGCCCCTATAATCACATGCTTCTTTTTCTCACCCTTCTTGTAAATATTAAACATGCGGGCAAGTCGCCAAGGTGATGGGTAGGCGACAGATGCAAAGGATTACACTGAACAGTGCTGTCAGAGTAAGAATCCAGTGATTGGGTCAACATTTCAAAACAGCAGGAGAGGCACCGTCAGGACCACAGGACTTGTTAGGTCTCATATTGTTCATCTGAGTAATCACTTCATCACCTGAATCTGCTCATCAAGAACTGCAATAAATATCTCTGTCTGGCACTGGTTCTGATCAGGAGCTGTACTGTCTTCTGGATTATAAGTTTCATCATAATAAACCCTAAAATCCTCACTTCTAACTTCAGCATTCCCGTTTTCTATATATTCATCTCTCCAATCTATCACCGCCCAAACTTGCTTATCATCGCGGTCGTTTACTAACCTCTCCCACCTCTCCATCCCATCATAATTCTGTCAAGGTATTACAACACAC